>NW_027465280.1:0-32982 GCF_043290135.1 Rhipicephalus microplus | reverse complement strand
TTTACAACCCATATTAAATTTTCAGCATGTCAGACAACGCCTAATTGAGCAGACTTACCCTTTCTAGAAATCACCTTGATCCATTTTTCACCAACCTCGATCACTGGAAACTCATGAAAAGTCACATCAGAAGTCTTCCCTTGCCTTGATTCGCAGAAAGGCACGCAGCACACACCATAGGGATGGTTCATTTGCACCAAGAAACCTCGCTTCGCTGGTGTACAAACTGCACCTACCTGCACGCTTCTACCGCAGCTCGGCACGAGGAGACGGTAGCAAAAGATTTTCATTATACTTTTAAGTTTATTCAAAAAGAGGCTTTTACTCATTTTTTTTCAATCGTCCAGAGTGTATGCACGCGTAAACATTGCTGCTTTTCTCCCAGTGTCGCGCAAGCAGACAAAAAAAAAAAAAAAGCGCGGCAGCCTATATTTTGGCCGTCAACAACCGGTGCAGATGGGGTAAGTTGTAGCGCCACAAAGCGCATAGCGGCAGGCGCAGTACCAGAAAGGGCGTGCTGGCGCTTCGCTCGCTGGGCAGGTCAGTTAAATACAGTAGGTCGTGGGTCGCACAGCGTACCTTAAAAAAAAATATTTTTTTTTGGGGGGGGGGGGGGGGAGGGGGGGATTCGCTCGCAGGATTTCAAGCTGGATGGCCATGCCCTCGTGATCTCCGACGCCAGCGTAGCTCCCGCCGACTGGTCCACTCTCCGCGGTCTCCTGACGCCGTGCAGCTCTCGCATTGTGGTGCCCCGCCCTTGGACTGCTTCGACCGGATCCCCAATTTCCTATCTCCTTCTATTTCCCGTCGCTTGCCTCTCTATTACTTCATCTATTTCCTTCTATTCTTTTTATCCCTTCTTCCCCCCACCCCTATAAGGCACTGCGCCGTGTCGCCTGTAGGCAGACGAAAATTAGGTGCCTTCTTCCTTTTCCTTACGAACCTCTAACCAAATTTTTTCATGTGTGTGTCCTTTGCTTTGCTACCTCGAGAGTGTTCACAATAATTGACAGATATAATTAAGACTCAAATAAGTGTACGAATGGCACACTGAAGAGAAAATTTGCAATGTCTCTTATGCATCCCCTTTAGTCGACTCAATTGCAAAATGCCATCTTTTTTTTAATGCGAAGCATTACTTAGCGAACTTCGGCGACTTTGAGCGTATCTATCTATCTATCTATCTATCTATCTATCTATCTATCTATCTATCTATCTATCTATCTATCTATCTATCTATCTATCTATCTATCTATCTATCTATCTATCTATCTATCTATCTATCTATCTATCTATCTATCTATCTATCTATCTATCTATCTATCTATCTATCTATCTATCTATCTATCTATCTATCTATCTATCTATCTATCTAGCCGCCTGCGACTTTTGGCTCTCCTGGCCGTTTCGATAATGGTATCGATACCAAACTTGGTATGGCATAACATGATGGTATGAAGAACATATTTCACTAATCATAACATGAAAATCATGTCATGTATGTCATGAATGTCATGATTTACATTTCATGGTCGTGCAGCTCTTGCGGTGGTTTCGATCACATGGCATGTTGCAAAACTGGTATGGTATGACATGATTGCATGGCGAACACAAGCGACAGACCCTAACATGATAATCATGACACGGTGTCATGTAACAACATGACTACATGCCACGCTCATGATGCGCTCGCGGCCGTTTCGCTAGCGTCACATATACCAAATTTGGTAGTACGGTACGTGAATGCATCACGAAGGTATGTGACTGGTGCAAACGTAATAATCATAATTAGATGCCGTGTCTTGTAACAACATGACTACACTCCACGCTCATGGTGCGCTGGTGGCCGTTCCGCTAGGTTCACTTATGCCAAATTTGGTATTACGGGGCCTGAATGGATGACGAGGGTATGATACTGGTGCAAACATGATAAACATGACAGGCATGTCATGTAACAAAATGACTACATATGCTGCGCTCATGCCCCGCCGTGGTGGTCTAGTGGCTAAGGTACTCGGCTGCTGACCCGCAGGTCGAGGGATGAAATCCCGGCTGTGGCGGCTGCATTTCCGATGGAGGCGGAAATGTTGTAGGCCCGTGTACTCAGATTTGGGTGCACGTTAAAAGAACCCCAGGTGGTCTAAATTTCCGGAGCCCTCCACTACGGCGTCTCTCATAATCATATAGTGGTTTTCGGACGTTAAACCCCAGAAATCAATCAATCAATGCTACGCTCATGAAGCGCTCGTGGTCGTTTCGCTGGCTTCACATGTACGAAACTCTGTATTACGCGACGCGAATGGACGACGTAAGTAAATGTCACCCCCAAACAAGATAATCACGACATGATGCGTGTCATGTAACAACATGCCTGCATGCCATCCTCATGATGCGCTCGTGGCCGCTTCGCTAGCTTCACATAGGACAAATTTGGTATTACGTGACGTCAATGGATGACGAAGGAATATATATGTGAATGGTGCAAACATAATAATCATGAGAATCGTGTCATGAGAACATGACTACATGCCACAGTCAAGGCGCCAATTACATTTCGACGTGACGCGGTGCGCGTGCTCGCCGGTGTTCATTTCATTGCGTCACGCCGGCGTTGCCACGCCAGGCACCAGTCATGCCATATAATCGCAGGCGCGCGCTGCGTTGCTTTGACGCATGCGCGTTTCAGCGTGTCTGGCGTCCCTCCGTCACGAAAAGAGGGAGACGCAGTGTTGTCTGGGTAACGCATCGGCACAAAACAGCATGTCGCATTTGGCGCTGGTTGCCGTCGGGCCCCGCTAACGGACGCTGGTCGCGCCTGGCGTCAGACTATAGAGTGCTCGCGTTTCCCTAACGAAGTGTCGCTGTGCCCAGCGTGCGCGCGCGTCAACGCTACATCGGAGTATGTTGGGCCCTTCATGATGCACTCGCGCCGTTTTGCTAGCTCCAAATATACCAATTTGGTGTTACGTATGGGAGGTCAGTGGATGGTGAAATACATGACTGGTGCAAACGTGATAATCCTAACACGCGTGCCATGTAAGAACATGACAACATACCACGCTCATAGCGTGCTTGCGGGCGTTTCGCTAGCTCCACATACACTAAATTTGGTATCACGTGGCGTGAATAGATGACAAAGATAAACGACACATCAAAACATGATAATCATGACATGGAAGTCATGTACGGCATCATTTACGTCTACCTCGTAACGTTGTGCTGATTTTGAAGTGGCATATCAACCTTTCCCATTAATGCTTCGCATATCATCGATTCCCATTGTAAGTGGGATCTACCAACTTTTTTTCAAGTTGACGTATTAGACTTCTCGCAACGCCCCACAAAAAAACTTTCTGCAACTAACGTGGTTTTGCAGTGCCTCCGAGAGCGAAGGCATTGTAAGATATCTGTATTTCGCCTTGTTTTACACTGCCTCCAGGATCGGCCTACTTTAGACAAAAAGCGATGATGTCACATGAGAATGTCGCCTTGCGACGTGATAATGACATCACAAGTTTTGGATATCAGTGATTTCATAATGATATCATCACGCTATAATGATATTTTGCATAAAATCTTGCTGAAACCCCTGACGTGGGACATCGCGGTCGATTTTCGCGTTTGATGAGGCATATGTATATAAGGCATTCGCCGTAATACATTTGCAATATCGCCTACCAGAAGTGCAGTTTCGGTAAGTTGTCATGTAGAATCCTCATATCATGCCTCATATGAACGCGTCAAGGTCGAACCACATGCACGTGTGCTGCCCGTGCATTAGGCGTTTCGGTTCCGTACCGCGGGATAGGAGGAAGTGTATACGTTTGTTTTATAATTGGGGTCATAGGTGGCCCCATAGCAAAAATATTTTAAGTGTGAATACACTTTATAAGCGACCCCAAACCATCCACCACCGTCGGCGGCGTCCGCAGTCTTCTCTCTATCTTTAAAAGAAAGAGGACATGGCGGGCCGCAGCGCGACGCTCTACCGAATAAGCCACGGACGCGACGCTGACATCGGTGTCAGTAACGCGCCTTATACTCCCCCCCCCCCCCCCTTCGCTCGCTCCTCCGCTCTCCTCGCTCACTGCAGCTGCGCGCGCACCCCTCTCTCTCGCGCGCCCGCCCTCTCTCTCAGTCTCCCGTCGACTGGAGAATGCGCGTCCACTGGAGAATCAGGAGAATTGTAGAATGTTCTCGAAGGGGAGAAGCGCGCGCGGCACAGATGGTGGGTGACGGTGCATGCGCGCGTCAGCTGTCGAATGTTCGAGAAGGGGGAGAAGCGCAACGGCGCATGCGCGCGCGTCAGCTGCCGATGTTCTCGAAGCGCGACGGCGCATGCGCGCGCGTCAGCTGCCGATGTTCTCGAAGCGTGACGGCGCATGCGCGCTACATTATACACCTAGCGAATGTTCGTGAAGAGGAGAAGCGCACGCGGTGTGTAGAGGAGGAAGGGTGCACAGATGGTGGAGGAGTGAAGCGCGCGCGGTGTGTAGAGGAGGAAGGGATGCACAGATGGTGGAAGAAGGAGGAGGAAGCTTGCGGACGGCGCCGCACTACAAGCCTCGAGTATTAGATGCTCCGCATCTAAAAATCGAGAGATGCAGATAGAATAAATAATAAAAATTTCCAGGACCGAGTAAGAATCGAGCCCAGACCGTCGGCGTGTCATGATTGATGTGCTGGGTTTAACGTCCCAAAAACCACCATATGATTATGAGAGACGCCGTAGTAGAGGGCTCCGGAAATTCGGACCACCTGGTGTTCTTTAACGTGCACATAAATCTGAGCACACGTGCCTACAGCATTTTCGCCTCCATCGAAAATTCAGCCGCCGCAGCCGGGATTCAATCCCGCGACCTGCGGATCAGCGGCCGAGTACCTTATAGCCACTAGACCACCAGGGCGGGGCAGAGCGTGTCATGCAGATGCTGTACCACACAGCCACGCGTCTGCTAAGAACAACTAAAATGAGTTCGTCTGCTTGGGAATGCAGTAAAAATAACGTTCATGCTTTACAAACGCGCTCGCGTCATGTATGCCAGGCTTCGCAGTGCGACATGTAATACCGCAGCAGTATTGCATGGTACAAGCTCATATTGCCACCGGGTGTAAGAACGTGTGATTATCATAATGAATTCGTAGTTTAAAGCTGGCCACCATTTACAAAAGGCACACATAGGTACTATTGGTCAGCTGCCAGCTCGTAATAAGTTCACGCGCTACGTGACGCCAAACAGGCTCATAAAGAGTGTGCCACACTCGCCGCCATGGCTATTGGTGGCGCTGACTGACACTCCCACGTTTAAATTCACATATATACCCAAATAAGGTGGCCGGGGAGATAGCTGCTGTGGTAGCTCAGTGGTAGAGCATCGTCCGCGTTATTCTAAGGTCGCAGGTTCGGTTCATGCCCATGACAAGCTATCTTTTCATCCACTTTTCTTTCTTCTTATTTACATTCCATTGGTTCTAATAACTTCCCCTGTACATTCCTTGGCATTACTGTCTGTTAGATCTCATTAATATTGTGTTAAAACACGGAAAAACGAGCCTTTAGGTATACACTTCTTTCCCTCATTATATATATATTATAAAGGAGATTTATTAAGCAAAAAGGTTGGTGCTTAAAAGGCTTGGAAGGCGATGCACCAGCCGCAATTTCCGAGCTCGAGCCGCTGCTGCACACTCGATGCTGCTGCCTCTGCGCCGGAGTACTTCCTCTTCTTTACAATGGCCCCACGGAGAAAAAAGGAGCCATCCTGGCGACTTAGTCCTGTGCAGGCGGCGTTGAACCGTGGTATTGCTTGAGCCTCTGTACGTGTACAACCTCGCGGTTGCGACGTCGCAAGTCTGATGGTGGCGTAAGAGGCTCAATGAGGTAGTTTACTGGCGAAGTTTGTTCGACAATACGATATGGCCCATCGTACTTTGGCAGAAGTTTGAAAGAGAGCCCAGGTGTGCGATGCGGCACTGACAGCCATACAAGAGAACCCGGAAGAAAAACGGGAGTTGAGGTCTGGGCATCACGAATTGCTTTTTGCCTGTTTTGGTCATCGCAGGTAAAGCGACGAGCTAACTGGCGGCATTCTTCTGCGTGTCTGGCGGCGTCCAAGATCGGTAGGCACTCGGACGCGTCTGGTCGATAGGGCAAAATGGTGTCAATGGTGTGGGAGGGGTGACGGCCGTAGAGGAGGTAAAAAGGGGAGAAGCCTGTTGTCGCTTGCGTTGCCGTATTGTAGGCGTATGTAATGAATGCGAGAACTAAGTCCCAGTTAGAGTGGTCAGGCGTCACATACATAGATAGCATGTCACCGAGAGTACGATTAAAGCGCTCGGTAGCCCCATTGGTTTGTGGGTGGTAAGCGGTACATGTGCGATGTACAATAGCACACTCAGCGAGTAATTTTTCAATGACCTCGGACAAGAAGGCGCGGCCGCGGTCACTGAGGAGTTCTTGAGGGCCTCCATGACGCAACAGAAAATGACGCAGTAGGAAAGTGGCAACCTCCTGTGCTGTAGCCGTTTTAAGAGCAGCGGTCTCAGCAAAGCGCGTTAGGTGGTCGATAGCAACTATTATCCACCTGTTGCCAGTCGGAGTCAATGGAAGTGGCCCATAAATATCTATTCCAACCCGTTCGAAGGGTCGGGAAGGGCATGGTAAAGGCTGCAGTTCACCGGCGGAGGCGTGTGGTGGAGATTTTCGGCGCTGACATTCGGCACAAGAGCGGACGAAGTTGCGGACGAAGGTATACATGCCACGCCAGTAGTAGCGATGTCGAAGCCTTTCGTAGGTCTTGAAGACTCCTGCGTGGCCACATTGTGGGTCAGCGTGAAAAGAGGAACAAATTTGCGACCTCAGGGTTCGTGGAACGACGAGCAGCCACTTGCGTCCCTCTGGTGCGTAGTTACGTCGATAGAGAAGCGTGTCACGTATCGAGAAGTGTGGAACTTGGCGCCGAAGCGTTCGCGTCTTTGGGAGTTCAGAAGTGTCGGAGAGATGATTGAGGAGAGACGCAGTCCACGGGTCATTGCGTTGTTCGATAGCAATGGTGTCAAAGTCAAGCGATGACAATGTGGAATCGCAAGCGGAGTCAGCTGTGGCATTCTGGGACAGGGGAGAACGAGAAAGGGCGTCGGCGTCAGCATGCTTCCGTCCTGACCGATAAACCACGCGTATGTCGTAATCTTGAATTTTCAACGCCCAGCGAGCGAGGCGGCCAGATGGGTCTTTTAACGTCGAAAGCCAGCACAGCGCGTGGTGGTCGGTCACGACGTCAAAAGAACGACCATATAGATATGGGCGAAACTTTCCAAGGGCCCACACAATGGCCAAGCACTCCTTTTCTGTGACGCTGTAGTTGCTCTCAGCCTTGGTAAGTGTGCGACTAGCGTATGCCACGACGTATTCCTGATGTTCCGGTTTACGCTGTGCGAGCACAGCACCCAGGCCTACACCACTGGCGTCGGTGTGGATTTCAGTTGGAGCTTCAGGATCGAAATGGCGTAGAATTGGTGGCGTCGTAAGAAGCCGTCGCAGGGTGTTGAAAGCCTCGTCGCAGGCAGGGGACCACGATAAGAGGTCTTTACAGCTGCTGAGAAGTTGCGTGAGAGGTGATATAATAGACGCGAAGTTTCGGACGAATCGCCGGAAATACGAACACAAGCCGATGAAACTTCGAAGTTCTTTGATGGTGGCAGGTTTAGGAAACGCCGTAACAGCTCGCAATTTCTCGGGATCCGGGAGGATGCCTTCCTTGGAAACAACGTGGCCCAAAATGTTCAGTTGACGCATGGCAAATCGACATTTTTTGAGGTTTAATTGCAAACCGGCGTTAGTTAAGCAAGTAAGGACGTGCTGAAGGCGACGTAAGTGTGTGTCAAAGTTAGGGACAAAGACCACGATATCATCGAGGTAACACAAGCATATCTACCATTTTAGTCCACGCAGGATGTTGTCCATCATTCGTTCGAACGTTGCAGGTGCATTGCAAAGTCCAAAGGGCATGACGGTGAATTCATATAAGTCGTCTGGCGTGACAAAAGCGGTTTTGGGGCGATCGGCCTCCGCCATAGGCACCTGCCAGTAGCCTGACCGCAAGTCTAACGAGGAAAAGAACTCGGCACCCTGCAAACTGTCCAAAGCATCGTCAATGCGCGGTAGTGGATAAACATCCTTCAGCGTGATCTTGTTCAATCGCCGGAAATCGACACAGAAATGAATAGAACCGTCTTTCTTTTTGACGAGAACCACCGGAGACGCCCATGGGCTCTGTGAAGGTCGAATGACGCCTCTGCAAAGCATGTCGTCTACTTGGTCAGCAATGACGCGGCGTTCTGTAGCGGACACGCGATATGGTCGTTGTCGCAGCGGTGAGTGGGACCCAGTGTCGATGTGGTGTTCTACTGCTAAGGCACGGCCGAGAGATGTTTGTTCAACGTCGAAAGAGTGGCGGTAACTCTCAAGAATGGTGAGGAGTTGTGAACGCTGCGAAGATGTCAAATCTGCAGCGATGAATGGTTGAAATATGTTTGCCGACGTTGAGTCAGGCGCTGAGACGACAGCCAGTTCACAGACGGAGGTAGAAGGCACCTCATCGGGGACGGATATAATTCTGGAAGAACTGATTGTTTCGACGTGGCCAAGGCACTCGCGACAAAGTAGAGATAAAGACGACGACTCATGATTATACATTGGCATTGTGGTTGACCCTTCTACAAGATCGAGAGCAGCAAAAGGCAGGGGGAGAGCTCTTCGGGCGACGAATATTGGAGATGGTGTGAAGAAGACCGTGCCGTCGGATATGGCGCTGCATGAAACTGGCACGAACGCAAAAGAGCATGGAGGGATGTAGGCGTCATCGCTAACGATAAGTTTAGCGGCAAACTGGGTGTCGACGGACGCTTGGTCATCCAGTGAGCAAAATTCGACCTCAGCCCTAGCACAGTCGATTACGGCGTTATGACGCGACAAAAAAGTCCCATCCCAAAATAATATTATGGGAGCATGATGAAAGAACAACGAACTCTATCGTATACAGAATGTCCTGAATTGTCTCGCGGGCTGTACATACTGCGGTCGGTTGAACAGGTTGAGCACTGGCTGTGCGAAGCGATAATCCGGAGAAAGGCGTCGTAACCTTACGAATTGAGCGGCAAAATCCAGCATCTATTACCGAAACAGCTGCACCGGTATCTACAAGAGCGACAGTAGGGATATTTTCGACGAACACATCAATAACATTGGTAGGTGACAAATGAGGACTTGGGCAAACCGAAACTTGCGCAGTTCTTGCCTCAGGAACTGCGTCGTCTAGTTTTCCTCCTCGTTAGGTGCGGGCCGTCGACGCATAGGAGAAGGCGAGCGGCGGCGTGGAGAGGGCGAGCGAAGACGTCCCGGCCGAGGGCGGTGGTCGTCCTGGTAGCGGGCTGGCATTGGAGTGGAGGAACCGTATCGCGCGTTGGAGTCAAGCGGGAAGAAAGGCTCACGGCGGTTTTCATTGGTGATATGCGTCCGGTGGCGACAATACTTTGCGACGTGTCCGGGGTATCGCCAAGCGTAACATATCGGGCGATTATCGAGGGTGCGCCCCGGGTTGGCGGTGTTAGTGCTGGTCCAGTGAACTGGAGCTGGGGAATAGCTCGCGCGAGGCTGGAACGGAGGCGCAGGCGCCTTGCGAGTTGGCATGGCTGCAGCCGCGGCGTAGGTGAGAGGAGCAGCCACAAGATTAGGCTCGCGAGCAGCTGGTAAGGCCTCGGCAACTGTGGTATAAGGCGTCGCTACCGACTACAGCGCTGTGCGGTGGCACGCACTCGGTGGCCGCCACGGAGAGAAGAAGAAGATGGAATAAACAGGATGTCTCCGTTTATGCTGTGCTATTCATTATGTACGATGTAACATATTTTGGCGACGAGGATTCACCAGCCCATGTGCTACCGGCCTGAACCTCATCTGTGCCCTCGTTTATTGCCTACCATCTTCTACGATGAGTATTTCGGGGCTACAGCCGCCACCTCCGTTCCTGTCGTCACCTGGACACCCGGACATTCCATGGGAGCAATGGATCCAGGCTTTCAAGAATTACATGGTTGCTTCGGGCGCCTTCGACCTACCTGCCATTCGTCGGAAGGCGATCCTGCTCAACTGCTTGGGCTTGGAAGGACAACGTATCTTCCAGACTCTGACGACTACTGACGACCCGTGCCTCGTGCCTGCGAGCGCTGCGGCAGGTACACTGACGTCCCCTAGTCCTGATGTGTTCGACCGCGCCATCGCGACGCTGGAAGGTCACTTCAAAACCACGTCGAACGTCACTGCAGCGCGTCACCGTTTCCGTCGACGTACGCAGGCCCCAGGTGAGACTGCGGCTGATTACGTCACCGCGCTGAGAAGTCTTGTAGGAGCATGCAATTTCGGTGATCTAACGGACGACATGATACGCGACCAGCTCATAGAGAAAACCACAAGTGGATACTTACGTGAACGCCTTCTGCTGGAAGAGTCTCTCACGCTTTCTAAGGCTCTTACCATTGCCAAACAGCATGATCAAGCGACTAATGAAGCAAGAGAACGACTAGCTGTACAAGGCCAAAGAGAGCTGTGCAAGGCCAAAGCGCATAGGTGTCGACAATGTGAGAAAATTGGCCATCTTGAAAAGGTGTGCAAGTCATTGCGGAAGTTTGAGAAGAATGTTCAGCATGTAGCGGAAGGTAACGATACAGCTGATCCAGACGACCATTTAAGTGTTTGTCAGATCTGGAGCCGTAAGAAGGGAATTTACGCAGCGTTGGAAATAGAAGGAATTTCTGTACCATTTTTGATCGATACAGGATCATCGGTTTCGATCCTGGCCGAAGAACTTTACCAACGCTATTTTTCTAAAGCGTATCCACTGAAGTCTACATCCGTCCAGCTTCTCGATTATTCGAAGGCAGCAATTCCTATACAAGGATGCTTCATTGCTACTGCCTCATTTCACGGCCGATGCACTTCTGTTCTACTATACGTTGTGCCTGGGGGAACAACCATTCTGGGATTAGACGGCATCGCTGCTCTGGATATGAAGATCCAAGGGTCACCGCTCAGGTGTCTTCTAATGACGCAAGAAACTCCTGTGCTACCTCCAGAATTACGTTCTGAGTTTGAGCACCTATTTGCAAAAGAGCTGGGAACTGTGAGAGGTTTCACTCACAAGGTCAGAGTTCGCGCGTCTGTACAACCGGTGGCCAGCAAACTGAGACGACTGCCACTTGTCATTCGCGAGCAAGTCTCGGCAGAAGTTCAGAAATTAGAAGCTCAGGGCATCATTGAGCGTGTCGACTCTTCTGAGTGGGTCTCCCCTATTGTCGTAGCCAGAAAAAAAGACGGCTCGATTCGCATGTGTGTTGACTTACGGGAGCCAAACAAAGCTGTGGTAGTAGACAGTTTTCCTTTGCCACAAACTGAGGAGCTCCTGAACAGCCTGGCTGGGGCACAGCGTTTCTCGAAGCTAGACTTAGCTTCTGCATATCACCAGTTACCGCTCAGTTCAGAGAGCCGTGACCTTACCACGTTCATCACTCACGATGGACTATTTCGCTTCAAGAGGGTTTGCTTCGGACTGGCGTCGGCGCCATCAGCGTTCCAGAAAATGATGCACATGATCTTGAAAGGGTGCAAATGTGTCCTATTTTACATTGATGACATCATCGTGTATGGGCGATCCCGAGAGGACCATTTGGGAAACTTGCGCGCTGTATTGCAACGTCTTTCTGATGCTGGCCTCCGGCTCAACAACAAGTGTGTCTTTGACGTGGCAGAGTTGACTTTTCTAGGTCACGTTGTGAGCGCCAAAGGATTATTTCCGTTGATGTCATCCATTGAGGCGATAACAAAGGCACCATCACCTACAAATATTAACGAACTCCGCTCGCTACTGGGGCTTGCAGGCTTCTATTCCAAGTTCATTCCTCATTTTTCGGATGTTGTCGAGCCAATGCGCGCCTTGCTACGAGGACAAGCCTCTTTCGTTTGGAGTGCGGCAGCACAGAGCAGTTTGGAGCGCCTGAAATCTCTGCTCACATCTTGCGAAGTGCTTCATCTTTTCGATCCTCACTTGCCTGTGTTCGTTACAACTGATGCTTCAGGATATGGATTAGGTGCAGTACTTCAGCAGGACAACGGGACCTCACTGCAAACTGTCGCATTCGCCTCCCGCACACTTCAACCGCATGAGCGGAAATACTCAGTCGGCGAACGTGAGGCCCTTGCCTGCGTCTGGGCTTGCGAACACTGGCACGTTTATCTATGGGGACGACCTTTCATCTTACGAACGGATCACGCAGCGCTGGTTACGCTCCTTTCGACGAAAGGCACCGGTCACCGACCATTAAGGATTGCGCGCTGGTCCTCACGGTTGCTCTGCTACAACTATACCGTCGAATACAGGAAAGGTAGCGAAAACGTCGTGGCTGACGCTCTCTCCAGGCTACCCGTCCAGAGTTTAATCCGCGATGCACCAGAAGAGGAATTTATCTGTTTGTTGTCTCCCGTAGTTACCATGCCAGAACTTCAAGAAGCAAGTGCCAATGATCAGATTATCTGTGAAGTTAAGCACTTCACGACTACTTCTTGGCCTGACAAGAAATCACTGTCAAAAGAATTGCTACCTTACTTTTACGTGAAGGCTGAACTCTCTGTCGTAAGTGATATCCTATGCCGGGGTGACAGGATTGTCGTGCCTGCAACTTTGACACGCCGCCTTATGGATCTGGCCCACGAGTCACACCCAGGCATTAGTCGTACCAAAGCTCGCCTGAGAGAGTCCTATTGGTGGCCATGCATGGATAGTCACATTGAAGAACTGGTGCGCACATGCGTGATTTGCCAGTCTTGTGACAAGTCCGCACGTACCTTTCCAGCGCCACTGCAACCTGTTCCTCTTCCTGACGCGGCGTGGGAAAAAATTGCCATCGACATTGTGGGACCATTCTCGCAAGCTTCGGCCGACTACCGTTATGCAATTACTGCCATTGACTATTATAGCAAGTGGCCTGAAGTGGCGTTCGTGCGAGATGCGACCACTTCTACAGTGAAGAAGTTTTTACTTGAACTTTTTGCGCGAGAAGGCTACCCACGTAGTATTGTATCCGATCATGGACCACAGTTCTCTTCAGCAAGCTTTGACGAGTTTCTCACGGAGCGTGGAATAACGCACTACAACTCTTCCGTGTATTACCCACAAGCTAACGGCTTGGTGGAAAGATTCAATAGGGTGCTGAAGTCGTACATTCAACTAGCCCTGCTTGAACGTCGTGACGTACGAACAGCCATGCTTGATTACCTGCAAGTATATCGCTGTACGCCTCACGCGACTACTGGTGCGACACCCGCTGTTCTTCTTCATCGACGCCAACCTCGCACCAGACTTGACATATTGGGATTGCCCGACAGATGCTTCAGCACGGACCCGTCAAGGGCGATTGAACAGTTGCGAGAGCGCGTACAAAACAAGCAAATGATCTCGAAGAGCTACACCGATGAAAAACGTGGAGCCAAGGAACCCAGTTTCGTCGTTGGTGATTACGTGCGCGTTAAGACAACTACAGCTCACGGTAAGCTGTCTTCGCAATTCTCCGCGCCCAAGAAGATCATTGGAAAACGTGGACCGGCCTCGTACCTCTTGGAAGATGGGCGTGTGTGGAACGCATCCAAGTTAATCGCAGTTCACCCCGGAGCGGTCAACAAAATGAAATCGGGCACCCCTGCTGTTATGAACTGGACACCTGCATTTAATCGGTCTTCTCATGCATTACAGCCTGAAACCTCTGCTCTTATGAACTGGTCCCCTGCATCTGATCGGTCATCTAGTGCGCCCCAATGGGACACATCAAGAGCGGATGGTCATGAAAGGGCAGACCCCGTATCATCTCCACTAGACGGCACGCAAGCTTTGACCAGTCCAGGATTTAATGCGCCTGCAAGGAAAAGCAAGCGTAAAAAGAAGACCCCAAAGAAATTGAAGGACTTCATTAGGAAGTAGACAAAAACAGTTTTGTGTGTTTCTACCATTTATTTTTTATTTTATTTTATTTTATTTTTTTTTGCAAGAGGGGATATGTGGTATAAGGCGTCGCTACCGACTACAGCGCTGTGCGGTGGCACGCACTCGGTGGCCGCCACGGAGAGAAGAAGAAGATGGAATAAACAGGATGTCTCCGTTTATGCTGTGCTATTCATTATGTACGATGTAACAGCAACCTCTCCTTGAATGACGTCACGTAGAGCCGATGGTAAAGTTGTGGTAGCTTCTGGTGTGAAAGGCACCAAGGAAAGCTGTCGTGCAACTTCTTCGCGGACAAATGCTTTTATTTCGGCTATTAGTGACGCGTGGTCATGACCACTGATCACACTAGACAGCGATGCCAAATCGTGCGCTGGAGGACGTCTTGTCAGAGCTCACTGCTTCCGCAATTCATCGTAGCTTTGGCAGAGGCTAATTACGTCGTTAACAGTGGTCGGGCTTTTCGCCAAGAGCATTTGAAAAGCGTCGTCGTCAATCCCTTTGAGGATGTGCTTACATTTTTCAGCTTCCGTCATTTCGGCGTTCACGCGTCTGCACAAATCGACGACGTCCTCTATGTAACTTTAAAGGTTTCACCCGTTTCTTGTGCGCGTGTGCGTAAACGTTGCTCGGCACGAAGTTTTCGGACGGCAGGTCGATCGAAGACTGGTACAATCGACGTTTTAATTTGCGGCCACGTTCGGACGTCTGCCTGGTGGTTTCTAAGCCAAAGGCTGGCTACACCCGTGAGATAGAACGAAACGCGTGTCAACTTGTCCGCGTACGTCCATCTGTTTAAAGCGCTCACCCGTTCGAAAGTCGAGAGCCACTCTTCAACGTCGTTGTCATCTGTTCCACTGAAGATTGGAGGCTCCCGCTGAGGAACACTGCCTGGACAGGTGGCCGGAAGAGATGGAAGCGTCTGCTGATCGGCGTCCGGCATAGCAGAAGGTAGCCGTCGAGAACGGAGTTCCAGGATGGTAGCGGGAAGGTGTAAGGGACGGTACCCGGCACGTCTCCACCAATTATAAAGGAGATTTATTAAGCAAAAAGGTTTGTGCTTAAAAGGCTTGGAAGGCGATGCACCAGCCGCAATTTCCGAGCTCGAGCCGCTGCTGCACACTCGATGCTGCTGCCTCTGCGCCGGAGTACTTCCTCTTCTTTACAATATATATATATTTAATGTGAATAAGTTGGCTTTCCCTAAAATGGACGCTTTTTGCGCACGTGAATGGGGGCGCGAGTGAAGAGTTCTATCAGTAGCGCAACTCTTCTACCTAAAGGTTGCATATACAGTAACTCTACCGAACGGGAGCTCATCGCGCCATCTCGCTACGAATGACACGACAATGCGCTGAAGTTTCGGCGCTGAAGTTTCGAAGCTCCGAGGACCACCGAACGGTATTTGATCTGTATAAATTGCTTGCCGTTAGCACTCTTGACAATGTATACTACGTGGTCTAGAGCCTAGCGCTGCGCGCTAAGAACTGAGAGGTCGCGGGTTCGACGCCTTGCGACAGAGGTCTTCCTTCAAATTTTTCCTTAGCAGTATATTATCATGTATTTTATAACGTCATATCCGTAACGGAAATACGTCAGTGGAGCCGTGGTGGACCCCGGAATAAAACACTTTCATGTTAAAAAATGACTGTAAGAGATGAAAAGTTAGGTAAAACGTATGGAGAAAGAGATAGAGACACATACCTTTTCCCAAAAAATAAGGGAAAAAGAGAAAAAGCACGTAGTCTTGATTAGTATACCAACGGCACACTCATTACTCATGGGTCATGACTATGTGCTTTCTCTCTTGTTCACATCTTGCCATACTACGGTACAACTAGTAGCGTACTATATATAACAAGGGGTAGGTAAAAGATAGGTGAAAGGGTAAAAGCCCACAGCCAAACCAGTATCGAACTAGTATACCGCTACCTTATCACCCCTAGTGGGTATGTGCCCGCAACGTTAGGGTATCGTCACCGTAATCATTATCATCGCTACATTTAATATCTGGCTCATGTCGCATGATAGTCTGATAGTCGCGGCATGTCATAGACAATTGATGATGATGATGAACCTTGATACTCTGGCGCACACCCACAAAGGGGGATCGGCCAAGAACCGGGCGGCAGGATGTTAACTAAAAAGCTTATGGTTTTTCAAACACGACGTAATTTTGGGCTGAAAAAAATATATAGAAAGAAAAGCCCAAAATCGAAAAAGGAGTCACCTGAGCAGGAAGCGATGCAGGCGTTATTACAGCGTTATTGTTACCCGGAACGCTCACAAAGGAAGTTTAATTCCACGTGCTCGCGTTCGTGTCCACGTTCAACGTTCTCGTGCTGGTGGCATCGGTCGCAGCAGGAGCGGACACTACTGTTCGAGACTGACCGAGCGAGCTGAGACAGAGTTCTGAACCAACGAAGCGACTTCCCTCGATTCCGGAGCTTTCGACGCCCAAGACTCTTAAAGGTATACTCGAGCGCCGCTCTTGCGTCGGCCCCATGCACTGCCTTTGGTGAAGCTTAAGAGCTGTCCGCGAGTAAAGTGATTCCTTAATTTTCTCAAGTTGTATGCAGCCCTTCCCGTCGGGCAGCACGCTATACTATGACCGCACTGTACAGCCTGTCTCGCTTGCTTTGACTCCAGGACATCATTACTGGGAAGTGGTGAGCTCAGATTTGGGTCCACTATAAAGAACTCAATGTTGTCGAAATCTCCCGAACCCTCCACTACGGCGTCTCTCATTATCATATGGTGGTTTTGGGACGTTAAACCTTACATATCATTCAATCAATCATTCTGAAAAAAAAAAGTCATGCTAGGTTCTCTAATGCCGCTGGGAGCAAGCGCTCTAAGATTTGCTTATGAACCTTGTGAAAAAAAAAGAGGTTCGAGAAAGAACGCTAGCTGTCATACTAAAAGGAGCTGAGATTATGCGTTATAGATATGTAAAAGGCAGTTCACAGATTGGTTCCGCAAATAAAGTGATGGAGAAGTAATCAGGATATGGATAAGGTTTTTTTCGGTCTTTAAGAATTGAGTTCAGACAGGGATGTCATTAGGCATTTAAGATTCGAACGTGGTGGCTCCCAGGTCGCCGCCCCGCAATAAAAGGGCGCCTAAAGTATTTATCCGCCCATCCTCGCACGCTTCTCCGTTTCCCTCGACAAGCATGCATCTTCAAGCGAAATTTTTCCCCAAAGGTGTCTTCCATGGCCTCTCGGGGTCTTTGTCCGTTGTGTCAACAAGCCGCGATGTGTCAAGCCCGTTGTGTCAGCAAGCCAATACACAAAGGTCGTGTTGGGTCAGCAAGCCAATACACAGTAAACGCTGACGTGGGTATCACTTGTTGAAAATTTCATTTTCAAAGGCGTTGCGCAGTACTCATTCTCGATCTGCTCTTCCTCTGTGTCATCATAAACGTAGAAAGGGGCCCTGCAGGCTGCAGCACTACTCGAACATGCATAAACATGTGATGTGAGCCAAATATCGTACTGCGCATGACACAGAATTTAGTTACCTTTGAGAGACTGCTAGAAATCGCTCATTCTTTTGTCGGTCAATTCAGTGATGGTATGGCCCAACTATACGTCATACGCGGAGTGGCACGGCCATAGGCCAATACGAACATCCGTGAGCTGCATAGTTATCGCGGCCGGCATGGCGTGCCGTCATGCTCTAACCAGAATTGCACCAGCGTCTCCTCTATTTTGACAACGCCAGCCAGACGCGCCCTATCCAGCCGTTCACCACCCTCTCCTATAGCCCCTATCCCGCTCTCGCCCATCGCCTTCGCGTGTGGTTTGCAGTCATGGGGAAGAGAACCCATCATGCGCCCCGCCGCGGTGGTCTAGTGGCTAAGGTACTCGGCTGCTGACCCGCAGGTCGCGGGATCAAATCCCGGCTGCGGCGGCTGCATTTCCGATGGAGGCGGAAATGTCGTAGGCCGGTGTGCTCATACTTGGGTGCACGTTAAAGAACCCCAGGTGGTCGAAATTTCCGTAGCCCTCCACTACGGCGTCTCTCATAATCATATGGTAGTTCTGGGACGTTAAACCCCACATATCTATCCAGAACCCATCATGCATCAGAACCCATCCAGAACCCATCATGACGCACGCGAACGTTTAGAACACCGAGGCACACGACGTTCTGAAGTGCTCTCTTACGGAGCAGCAAGTTCTGTTTGGGAAGACGAGCCTACTGGCTCGCTTACGTGCTGCTCACGCAAAGTTGAGAGCCTAGAGGAATAACTGGAGTCTGACGACTCATTGAAGCGTCCCTCTGTTGTAGCTGGGAACGGAAAATACTGACGCGAAACATGGGAACCTGATGGTTTGGATGCATGTACGTTAGTGTTAGGAATGATATCGGCTGGGGGACTGAGCATGTCAGTCGAGCATTGATACGGTTCTTGAGAAGAATCCGAGGACTCCGAAGCGTGCTCAAAGCACGGTTATACTTCATGGAAGCTGGACACCACAGCCGAATGCTGTAACGGTGTCTCGAGGGATCCCGATGGTTCTACTACATTCTCAGTAGAAGTATGGTGACCGGGAACCGCAGTCGGACTTGAAACCGGTGCCGCTAAGGAGCTCTGAGGCCCAGCTAAAGGAATACCAGATGAAAGAGAATCATTGGGGCAACCAAGTGGGGAACCGAGGCGGGGTATTATGACTGAGGTTGTAACGGTGCTGAAGAGGGTCGAAGCATAGATGTTTCCCGTTCTGAATGGACAATGACCAGTTTAAAAGTATTCCAAACTGACCCATTATTGAGCTTGAATGCATGGAAACCCACCTAAGACCTCTATGCTTACGTTTTTTTTCCTGAACACGAACTTTCACTTTTTGGCCAACCTGAATAACTGGAGGTTTGCACCTAGTTTCTCATTGACATAATCCTTCATATAATTCTGCCTATATGGAAGACACGTGTCCTTACTGTAATGTAAAAAAAGGACCAAAAGTCGGAAGGTAACCATAGGTCAATGATGTCAATCACTGTACGAGGTTGACGCTGATGGGGCAGCATAGCCGGCGATAACACAGTGATCGCCTGCGCTGAAAGGCGATAAGTACCCAAGTACTCAGTAATTGCCTTCTTGAGATGACGACATTTGGGCTGGGCTGATTGTACTCCTTCAGGATCCTGTTGAACCACTCAACCTGCCCATTGGCTTGGGCAGGTTGTTGTATCATGCGTCAGACACGACGCACGGAGAAGACGAGGCCCGGTGCACGAAGCGCCGGCCTTGAAGGAGGAGAAAGGCACATGGCCGTGACCCGGGCCGAAACTCCCCTTATTCTTCCCGAACGCGGTCTGAAACACAGCCGTAAAGCACCCCCTGAGGGCGCTAACCCGGAACCTAAACAGTGCCTCACGACCGATCAGGATTTTTTTTTCAGTTGTGTATACGGACCCGTGGGGCATCGTCGTGCATACCACGTGTTCGCAATGTTGGCGGTCATGCTGGCTAGCTGTAAAAGATATGGTGTTTCGAGATAGCGTGTCGCCGTTCGTGGCTTTGTACGTGCAAATAATTGGGGAAGCGTCACTGCAACGCTACGGCATGCGCTGACTTTAAGAGCGCTGTGATGCGGCGGCATTGCTTCGAGCCACAAAGAAGTTGCACGAAGAAACAAATCTGACAGACTTAGGATATTGGAGTGGGAAACAAGTCTATCGCATCTCCGGGTTTCCGCTCGGACGCACGTCTTACACAAGCAGTGCTACCATTCATGGAGTGTCGCATTGCTTGCTGGCTTGAAAAACATATATTGCCGCTGCAATGGGGAGCAAGTTAGAAGAGGCCCAGAAGGGGCCACCCCTCACAATCTCTAGGTCCACGACCACTCCTGGAACTAAGGCGGACCGGTGGGTCCCGTTGTGAAACGCGTGTTTGCACTGGCATTGAAAGAAGTAAAGGGGGCGTTAATTGGACATTATCGAATTACATTGGTTTGCTTATGATAACGGTGAAAGTGAGCCGATGCGCTCAAGTAAAGAAGAACAAAGTACCGAAGATCACGACGCCCTCTGGCAAAACTTCTTGCCCCTTTGTCATTCCCCGGCCCTTCCCGCCTTTGTGTAGCTCTCGGCGCACTCGTCGCTTCATCAATCTCAAACTCCTCTCGTATACTTTACGAGTACTAAAAAAATGTTGCGGCAGACAATGCTCGAGGAAACAAACCCTGATAATGAGTTGATTGGATGACTACTTGGAAAGGCGTTGCCGGGTCGCGGAACGTGTTGCAGTGCAATGCGTCCGCGCGTGTGGGTCACCTTCTGAAACGGAACAACGCTACGTCTTCTGTCTGAAATTTCATTCGTTCTCGTGTGACGCAGCAACCTCGTATTTTGCATCAGAATAAACATATATATAGATGCAGCCAAAAATATAAGTTTTGAGTAAATGAGGCTGTAAGGAATAAAATAAAGCACACGCTTGAAATTTTTATGAATTCATCTCTTTTATTTTGCAGTGCTACCATGACCGAACATCTTGCTCAAGGTGGTCGACAGAAGTTCAATGACGAAAAAGAGCCGCCCGTTCTGCAGCCATCGGGAGGCAAGGGGACCTCTCCGCGTGGCACCGGTAGTCCGGGAGCCCCCGAGAAGATGGAAAAACCCGCACGACTTAATCCGGCGGAAGAGAGACTCCATTTGGAGTCTCGACGTCAGTCTGAGGAGACTCCAGCGATCGAGCACTCGCCTACGGCGAGCAAAGGCGACCGTCTCTCGCTAAGTGCGGATCGGGGCCAACACTTGGCGGCGAAGCCGCTCCACGTAAAGGACAAGTCACTGGCCCCTACGGCACAAGCCAAGAGCACTGCGGCTGCCGCAGTTCCGGTTTTCGGCCAGACAGCGACACCGCCGAAACAAGGTGGGGCCGCACAACGGTCATCGAAAAGCGACAAGAGTGCGCAAGGCTTCGCAAAGGACAGCAAGAGTGCACAAAGCTCCCCAAAGGACAGTAAGAGTGCACAAGGCTCCACAAGCGACAGGGTTGCACAAGGCTCCTCGAATGACAAGAGTGCACAAGGATCCGCAAAGGACATCATGAGTGCACAAAGCTCAGCTAAGCACAGCAAGAGTGCGCAAGGTTCCGCAATGGACAGCAAGAAATCACAAGGCTTCACAGATGACGGCAAGAGTGCTCAAGGCTCCTCGAAGGACATCAAGGATGCACAAGGATCCGCAAGGGACCGCACAAATGCACAAGGCTCAGCAAAGGACAGCAAGAGTGCACAAAGCTCAGTAAAGTACAGCAAGAGTGCGCCAGGCTCTACAAAAGACAGCAGAGGTGCTTCGCCAGGCCCCACAAAAAGCAGCAAGGGCGCACAAGGTTCGCCAAAGAGCAGCAAGAGTGCACCGCCAGGCTCCACAAAAAGCAGCAAGAGTACGCCAGGCACTACAAAGGGCAGCACAAGCACGCCAAGCTCCGCAAAAGGCAATTTGGGCGCAGGGCGTTCACCAAAAAGCGAGACCGGCACACCGCGCTGGAGCAACAAGGATGTGGTTCCGATGTTGGAAGCTATCAACCAGGCGTCGTTCCGTATGGCCGAGGAGCTGCTACAGACCCCTCCACCGCCTACGCCGAATCGAAGCAAGCTGCTCATCACAGGAGTGGCGGTATTCGTGGTAGTCATCGGTCTGCTGGTCATCATGATGCTCCTGCGAGGTTCTGCTGCCCCTACGGGCGGCGTGACCTCTGAAATTTGCCAGACTCCGCCCTGCATGCAGGTCGCCAGGCTTCTGCTCGACAGCATGTCTCCTGACGTGAATCCCTGCGACAATTTCTACCAGCACGTCTGCGGAGGATGGAAGTTCGCGGTAAGCTGCATACCGCATCGCACTTTCTTAAGAAGGCCCGCGGCTCGTGACGGCTATTTTAGTTGCAACTACCCCCGACCCCCCAGAAAGAAAACCCGCACTTTATCGAAAATAGGGTTTGTGCATTTAGAAAAGTGTTTAACGATTTAGAGTACTTGGTACTGTACTATACGCGGAAGCAGCAAGCCGTTATGCACGGAAAGCACCGTCACCACCCTCTCCTATATCCCTTTCCCACTCTCGCCCATCGCCTTCGCGTGTGCTTTGCAATCATGGGGAAGAGAACCCATCATGCAGTGGGTTCGCACGGAAAGCACCGTCGTCATTGGATAAATCGGAATGAAAATATCATTATGCGTTACGTAAGCGGTCGTATGCCTCACCTTGCAGTAAATTTTACCCAACATTGTTGCGACCGTCGGTTAGTGAAGCGAGAGTTTTTAGATTGTATATTTCGCTGGCAACTTTTTTTTTGCCGAACATCAATGGCATCAACGTATGTGAATACACGGAAATTTCACTTGTGAGAATGAGCAATTGCTAACAGCTTTATACAACGACGTTAATTATTATTAACAAAATTACGGGTATGCACGCGTTTGAACGCGTCCGCCCGGAGCTTGCCCTATATGTGCGCCATTCCGCTTCAATGCAACGGGTCGTGACGCCAAGCCTACACACCACGCGCGTACACGTTGTTTATGCCAGTTCGTATGCACTCATCGTCTACGTAGGGGAACCACGGTCAAAGAAAATTAGTTTAGGTGTGCACACTCCCACCCAACCGCGCGTACAGATAATGTTCGCCTCTTTCCTCCTCTCGACCCCATGTCGCAGCGCCCCCCGCCCCCCAAAACTGCGGCCGGTGCATGTACTAAAGGCGTACATTATCTGGACGCGCTCTCTGTCGCGACGGGCGGAGAGTGTCCACGGCTAAATTATTTTATTGTGATAGCAATTATACGGGCACTCTCGGCTGTATTTTTCCGTCGGCGTCGGCGTCACGCACCGTATATGTATTCGTATCTATACATGTGAAAACGCAAGAAATAAAAAAAAAAACAGAGAAAAAAAACACTTTGGCGCGCGGAATTGAACGTGGGACTTCTGCGTCGTAAAAACGAGGCGTTAATTACTAAGCCACCCCAAAAAACGTTGTTCGCTGTTCAAACGGCAAGCTATGTATATCTACCACTTACCTCTGCTGTGTTTTCGGCGTTACCAGAAAGATGGCGCAATGAGCGCACGTCGCCACATAGCGCAGCGGCGCCTGCTATAATCTCCTACGCGTAGTTTGCCCGGCTTAGAGAAAAATAAAATAGCAGCATATCCATGGAGTGAATGATAAATAGTGGGGCGAAGCATCCGTCCGTCCATTCGTTCTTGCTTCCGTCCATCCATGCGTGCGTCTGTGTGGCCGCCCATGCGTCCATCCGCCCGTCCGTGCGTGCGTCTGTTCGTGCGTTCGCACGTTCATCTGTGCGTCCGTCCATGCGTCCATCCGTCCGTGCAGCCGTCCGTGCGTCCGTCCATGCATCTTTCTGTGTGTCCGTTCGTCCACCTATTCAACACTCTAAGTATTCATCTCGCATCTTTTCATCATATATCCCTCATATAGAAGCACTGCCATCTAGCGGACATTCCAAGGACTGAACAAGAGGAGGCACACGCGCATTTTTTACGGCTTGCGCTTCGTGTCTACTTCCCACCTTTAACCACCTCGAGTTCATGGTATATACTAGTTCACTGTATTCATGGCACTGCGGCCCAACGCTGGCTAAACCTTTCTAAAACTTGGGAGGTTACGCCCAGCGAGTACAACGTAGCCACCCTTTCTTGTCTTCTGTGCGTTGTTGAACAATGAAAAATTCGCAGCGTGCGCGTTAACTAAAAGCCGAAATCTCCTGTCTCTCATTTCCCCTTAGCAGCCATTGGCATGTACATTGAGCACTATCTTTTATTGTTCAACAACGCACAGAAGAAATCTCTCACCGGCACCACCTTGGAGGTCAAAATGTAAGACTGGTTACACACTACTACTACTACTACTACTACTACTACTACTACTACTACTACTACTACTACTACTACTACTACTACTACTACTACTACTACTACTACTACTACTACTACGAGGGACAAACGGGTGCCGATATAAGAAGCTTCGCCCCTAAAAAGGCTACGCTTCTCGCGCGCCCTCGTCTCGCGGTGGTGAGGAGGGGAGGATCGTACGCATTGGCTGGCCTCGGGCTTTACGTGGAACGATTCTGCTGTAGTTACCGGGTGCAAAAAACTGCTCACGGCTGGTTATTTTTTCACCCACTTTTCTTTCTTCTTATTTACATTACATTTGTTCTAATAACTTCTCCTATACATTCCTTGGCATTATTGTCTGTTAGATCTCATATATATATATATATATATATATATATATATATATATATATATATATATATATATATATATATATATATATATATATATATATATATATATATATATATATATCGAGAGAGAAAAGGAAGGCTGGAATGGGAGGTGTCAACCAGATATTGGCATCCTTAACACTAGAGGATTAGGACTTTTCTTCGTTTTTGGACAGTCTTTAGGATTCCAGTATGTTGTCACCGCCTGTATATATGTATACACGGGCGTTTCGTTGGTGAAGGGCCAATGGATTCATGTATAGTACCGAATAACGCTTCGCCTGTTGATTACAATCTTATAACACCGGCTCGTTATAGTTGGTACAATGATTCTGACGGCGTTGCGCTTCATTTGCAGGGAAGCCAGGGTGACGTGCTTTTCGAAAAACTTGTTGGTGACGTCGCCAAGCTGAGTCGGGCCATAGATGTGCCCCCGTCAGGACAGTCTCCGGTGCAAAAGGCCGCGCGGGCCTACAAGGCGTGTGAGGACATAGTCGCCAACAACAACACCAACCTCACCACGCTCGTGCAGGTTCTCAAGGAAGCCGGCTTTTACTCGCCACCTGGCTGGACGGGGCCTGTCGACGCTCTAAACGCGACTTTCTATCTGCACTTCAGGTGGCGCATCGCCGCTCCGATGAAATTCACATACGTCCGGCCAGCGCGACGGGGAATCACCCTACGCATGGCTCCCAGCGAGTCGTTGAAGGAGTATGGCCTCAGGAGGCAGAAACATGGCTTCTACGACGACCTAAAGAAGGATTACGATATGTTTCGGACAACATACGAGGCCCACATGCTTCCCAACCTGGCGTACGAGAAGTGGAAGACTATGGACCATAACGTTGTTGCGGCTTTGGTGGAGAGTTTGGACTCTCTCAACTCCAACTCGTCAGACGAGTTTGCCGGTTGGAACGAGAGTAACATCCAGGGTGCGATTCGAGGTGTCTCACAGAAACAATGGATGAGCATTCTCAACGCGTACTTCAACCGCAGCGACTCCCTCAGGTTTTACGTTGACTCCGTCTCCATATTCAGGAAGTTCATGCAGCTGCCTCATGAATTCGGCACTGCGGACGCGCAAGCCTACTATAGGTGGTACGTGGCAGAAATCCTGACGAGGAGACTGTACGCACCCTGGATCATCAGGGAGTTCCCAACGTACGCGGACGCGCTGAAGAGCCAATACCGCTTCTGCTTCGCCATATTGGAGCAAACGGCGAGCTACGCATTTTTCGCGCCGTACGTCGCGAAGATGTTCACCGCAGACGTGAAGAACGATATGAGAACGCTATTACAACTGGTGCGCCGATCGTACGATGAGTTGTTCGCCGAAGGCGACCAGCTCCGCTCCAACGTCAAGATGCTGCGTGCCTACGCCAACGACACGGGGCACGTCTTCGACCTGCTGTCGCTCTCGCAGGAACGCGCCCTCAAGGAGAACTACGCCACGTACGAAGACATGACGCCGGATCCGCTCTTGAACTGGAAGCGACTCATGACCGGTCGGAGCAGTTCTCTCTGGAGTCACGTGTCAATGGGCACAGCGGGCGCCCTGCCGTCGGACCTGCTCTATTATCGAATAGACGGCGTGTCCAACGACATCATTCTTCGACCGGACGTGGCCGTGTTGCCGGCCTACGACAGCGGCGAGCCTGTGGTGCTCAAGATCGCCAGCCTGGGCTCTCTCATGGCGTCCGCCATGGCCAAGGTGCTGTGCGTGACGCTGGAAAACACGGCGCGTTGGCGCGCGGCCGCGGACTGCATGTTCAACCTCCGGGATCACAGTAACGACACGGAGTCGGCGGATGCGAAGATGGTAATTCTGCAGCGCGTCATTGCCCTAGCGGTCACCGTCTCTGCGGCCATGAAGGTGACCAAATACGACAAGCCGTTGACCATACCCGGACTACCCGACCTTACTGGCTTGAAGCTCCTGTACGCTGTTTGGTGCTACCAGCAGTGCGGCGAGGCAGCAGGAAGTCGCTTGTGCAACGAGCCTCTCAAGGAAATCGGCGTGTTTGCCGACGCGTTTCAGTGCGACGCGAACATTGCGATGCGAAGAGCGAGAACATGCACGGCGGAATGGTTTAACCCGAAACTACGAGGCACCACTGTGCCGGACGACACCCCGCATCCCTCGGGGAACACAACGAAGATGGAAAACACAACGAAGTCTCCAGGAACATAGCACATATTCTGTATAATTATACGAAGCAGGAGCGATATTGTTCTGCTTTTGGTAATTTTTTGATTTGTTTAAAAAAATAAAAATAATAAAAGGGAAAAGCAGAATATATTTCGCAGCCACTGCCCATGCACCATCTCTAGTGTTAACCGCAGAGAAAGTGATTTGCGCTTACAATGAAAAAAAAAAAAGAAAACAAACAAAAGAAACTTGTACTAAGCTGCAGAACGCTTGAAAATGGTGAAGCGAGACAATATTTAAAGTATACTGAAGACTAATTCGGTTGCTTCTGGCGAGTCTAGACCATGGTAAGGTGATGCAGGCTGTATCTATGGGTTGCTTTTATGCGTGGTGTATTTTTCTTACACAGTGCTTATATAGGTCGTTGCTATAGCTATAGGTGAGGTTAGGCTGTTTCTACGTTGATTCTCGGCGCAGACAGGTTTGAGTTAAGCCAGTCGCAGATGCTACACACGGATGTCCAAACTCCGCAGACATAATTCACGCTTAAGCCAAGCGTTCGCAATTCGGGTAGGTCTACGCACACGTCGTCGTGGGCGTATAGGCCTTCAGTCTTTGCGGGGTCTTGTGACTGTATTTCCCGTTGCCTTAGTATTTTCTCGCTGTATCTATACTCGAAGTGGGGGAGGGGAAGGGGGGTTCGGCTCACTGCTGTCATTTTGAAGCCATTCGTTGTGGGGTTAACTTTAGTGTTCCCAATTTCTGTGGGACATTTGTTGGGCTGATACAGTTCATGTTTAGTGGACCATAGGTGAGTAGTGTACATAGCTGTGATTTACGAAATTCCTGTGGCACATACATGCTTACGATGATGATAGTTTTTTTGTTCGTTAGGCAAAAAGACAAAACAAAACTTAACAGCTTCTATGGTAGAATGCACTAAATCATACGTTACGTTCTCTCACTCCTATGTAATGAAGGAAGTTACCGACGTTTTAGCGCGTGTATTTCGTTTTCCCAGGCTCTCTCAGCGCGCGCTGTTAGGTGACGTTGGCTGTATTGTTGAACCGACGTGTTATCATCGTCATCACCATCATCATCGTGAATGCGCATAAACACCGTCTCTGCTGCTAAAACAGAATTGCGTGCACGCATCGCGGCTTCCCTCATCCACAATATAGTTTCGGACCATGGCGTTTACAATTTAATAGTTATGACCCACATGTTTACAACTCACATTTGCTGTTTCGAACCTTCACAGGCTGCGCAGAATATGGCGGCTCTGCGCGAAATCGCGTAGCAGAATACATGCAGCGCGTCTTAATGAAGTAGATGTATAAGCAAGACTGGTGACTGGGGGCTGAAGTTCATCTTTTGTTGAAACAGCGATTAAGGGACGGGGATGAAAAGTAAGGAACACAGGACAGCCGCTCAGTTGTCGTGACCTCTAACATGGCTCGTACCCACTCGCAGGGATGGACCAAAAATTGATTATGCTAAACATTTCGATTACCGTACTGAATACTGGTAACCAAAAGAAAAAAAAGTTCATAAAATGGAGTGAGCACACTAATTGTTTTTTTTTTCGCGCACTAACACCAGCACTAGTCGTTAATTTGAACAGTAATTAAGTTAAATTAAAAAAAAGTGAATTTTCGTTTTAGTTAGGTGATTACTACTATAATAATGGTCATACAATTATACTGATCTGAAGTCGCATTTGTTGTGTTTTGTGAAGGTAACTAGGAAAGGCATCAAAAGCGTTCCTGTGGCGGAGCGTAAGCTGAAAGTATTTTACGGGGCCGAGGGGGGGGGGGTGGTGGAAGGCACCTGCTTGACTTCAGGGGAGGCAACCCCTTGAAATGGTAGTTTCTCGCTCTCTATGCCACGGCGAAAAATTTTCAGAGGGGTGACGGTGTACCCCCCCCCCCCCCTTCCTGGCTAGGGCACTGCTGTGCAAGTATGCTTTCGTTGGACGTCCCAGAAGACCTGTAACCTGTTCTGTGTGACTTCAGCTAGTGTGAATTGGCGAAACAGTCTCTGAAAGCGTCATCACGCCTTCAAGGACACTCGATCTTAGAACTGCGACATATTCTCCACCCACGGGAAAGCGCCATCCTGTGAGTGCGCCACGAAAGTGCTCACGTTCTTTTGGGCAACGAGCTTCAACGAAATCTGTACTGTAAGTACTATAATGTATATGTGGCTAAATACAACCTTCTCCCCACTCCCACTTTACTTTCAAGGCAGAGGTTTCTCAGCTGGCGCAGTCGCTGTCAATGCAGAAAGGAGTGTAGCTGCCTTGGCTCGTCGCACTGGTTGTTGCCACTTCCCAAGGCTGGAAACCAGTCCTCTTTTCGCAGACAACTTAACTTCACGAACGACATATATACAAGGTTACACGGAAGTTATAGACTTGCGATACATAATTAAGCAGAGCCGGCAGTACATAGCACCGCTCCAGCGACAAAAACACAAGAAAGAAAAGTTGTTTCTTAAGAAAAGGACTGGTCTCCATTCTTGCTTATTAGCGGCAAGCACGGCGCGCTAAGGCAGTTACAAAGACCTTGCACTCCCTTCTGCACTGACAGCGGCTACGTCAAGTGATAGAGCACTGCATTGAAGGAAGAAAAAAGACTCGAAAGACGGACGTATTACTATGAGTGTGTTGTAGGTGCTTTTATGTGTTTATCAGTGTATATGCCATGGTCATTACTCAGCACCTAAAGTAGCATGTCAGGCGAATAGCCAGGCTAATATCCCCAGCATTTCTTTGAAGCGTTTCTCTCTCCATCTCTTTCCAAGTGTATTGATGTGGCCTGCAATCGCCGAGGCTAACAAGGGACCAGTGGTGGCTCTGTAGAAGTTCAGAATAGCCGAATTCGAAGATTGCGGTAAGCAGATTTTTCCTACATCAAGAAGCGTGAGGTGGATTTGAAAACAGACCAAATATTCAGTCCTGGACTAAAAAACAAGAGGTGTGCTGGGGGGCCAGTTGGTAATACACATTATGTAAAATTAAACTGTGCTAGAGGCGACACTATAGAGTATACATGCAGACAGGACGAACGCAGACTAACAACGTAGTCTGTATTGTTATGTATGCTCCTACGACAGATCTGTCGTCCCAACTGCAGTTTAAGTGTACATATTATTCAGCCATGTTTTGAAGTATTTGAAAGATTATCTTCACAGAGTTCGTGTTAAGCGAGTCTACTGTATTAACGGCGGCTGTGAACGCTAAGAATGTTGTTCTGATACACAATCTTTTAATCGGCAGTTTGCCAACGATTTTGTAAAATGAACCGTATATAGTAAGAACAGACTGCAGCAGGTGTTTTCCATGCCATGGTGAAGGATCAATCAAGAACAAGTGAAAGCAACTAAGAAACGTTGACGACACTGTAATACTGTAACACGGCATAACTCACCACCGTAGCGCATGAAAGGGAAGCGTCGGGTGATAATACAGAAAGCAGGAAGTAGTGAACCACCTCCTTTGAGATAACATGTCAGCAAAAGCGTTTAGATCAGTAGGCCAAATCTGACACATAATTGCAGATGTGCACAGTAAGTCTCCTTCACCAGCATCTGACGTCTGGCCATTTGACTTCAGTAAGGTCCACCTGTCAATACACACGCTGTTGATGGGATGCTCCAGTTAAGCAGTGCATTGGACAACGCCTTCAAATCAATCAAGCCACAAAATAAAAGGGACTAAATATCAAACGTAATCATAATTTTCTTTCTCCATATGAACATAGTGCAACAAGTAGATATGTTAGCCTTGGCACCAATTAAAAAAAACGGATGATGCAAATATTGCGTTTCGACTTGGTTATTGCAGCAGGAGTGTCAACAAAATAAACATTACATGCACTTGGAACCATGGTGGCACTGGGGGCGCCCTTTCTTTTCTACGGAGCAGCTACAAGAGCATTCATTATCCGAGATGTTATGGGTTGGCCTCTGCTTCTGAAGGTCGGTGGTTCGAACCCGTTCGTTTAATAAACGAGAAATCTATCCTCCTACAAGGTCCCCGGTAGTGCGTGGTTTGTGCAACGCCTGGGGACCGTATACGTATTCTAACCCGTCAAGCCTTACGGGCACCAACTTTCCAGAAGAGTGGTCGACGTGGTGGCCCTTAGTTGACATCACGCCGCTCATTCGGATAGCGTTTGTCAGACGTTTTTCCACCAGCTGAGAAACATGGTAGAAGGTACACGCTAGCGAGTATGGTCGTCGTGACTCCGTCAAATGAAAAGTTCTCTTTGGCACGTATTGTCTTCTTGGTAGCACGGGGATAAAGGGGAGAAAAGGGCGAGGAATGGGGACATACGTGACCCAGAAAACAAGTGGAGAGGAGAAGGGGCGAGGAAGGGGGTAATGCTATGGGTGCTCTTTGTTCTTTGTACTGTGCGAGTACGTCCGTGAAACCACCCGCGGACACGTTTGACTAGGTAGCAATCACAGGGGAGGGATGAAGGACGATCTGTACATGATCCCGCGTTGAATCTGTATGGTTGACGCCTTCCGCTAACCGTGGGTGAACGGCTAGACGTAGACAGGTAGAATGGCGCAGGCCTGTGCCTTTTTGTCCACAGAAGAGCAGCAAGCCTTCCGGATCCCTGGGCATTCATGTGAACCTGCGTAGAAGGTGACGAGGTGTTATTCACTTAGTCAAACGAACCGAAGAAAGGAAAAATTGAGAACAAACGGAAAACGTGAAGTACAAAAATAAACCACTAGTTTCTTTATACTTCTGTGCTGGTGCGTATCCAGATTTTATTCATATATGTCAAGACAAGAAACGATAACGTTGACGTCCACCCCAGAGGTCTTGAGCTGAACACTCCAAGGGTTAGGCCAACGCCATCTATGACACCGCACCGTTCTGCTTATAGCAACAATGCGCATTGGCATTGAGCTATTAATGGTGATCCAAGAGTTAGACGAACGAAACATTAGACGCCGCATACTGCCGCTTGTAGATTCGACGCTCATTGGCCAGGCTTTAGAGAGTGCTGTGGTACATCAAGAAGCTCAGGTTCAGTGCTTTCTTATTGCCTTAACTGCGCAGGAAGTTTCTTCACTCAATTTGAAATCGTTCGTTCGCTGCCTTCCATGCACTCTCACTAACTTACTCACTAACTAACTCACTAACTCACTCATGCATACATGCATGCAGGAATGAATGAATGACTGACTGACTGAATGAATGAATGAATGAAATCAGTCGGTAATACGTCGGCCGCTTCAAGGAGTGTCAAACTCATTCGTTACTGCACGCACCTACAGGTGACCGCGCTCGGAATCGGCGCGGTATACAGTGGCGTGCTTGGCGATCAGCACTTGAACATGTCGCAGAGAAGCTTCTCCATGGGCGTATTGCCGATGGTGCGCTGGAAGTAGAGGGCCTCGACTCGTTCCGCAGGCACGTATCGCAAAGAGGGCAGCATCAGCAGCAGTCGACCGAACCTGCGAGATTGTCAAGTTTTGTTTTGTTTTGTTTCGTGGTTATCATGCTTCAGCCCGAGAGCATACACACAAGACTACTCCGCAGCGACATTCGGACTTTGTAAATGAATCGTAGTGAATACGCAGAGAATATGCAGACATCCTCGCGCACTACAGAAAGCAACAACGCCACTGTTCGCCTGCTCACAAAAGAATGGATTTCATTTCTTTCATTCATTCACTGTTTATTCAGACAAAAACAGAGATTGCCTAGGTTGAAGGGACTAAAGGCAGATTACCTCTGTCTGACTAAGGTCCCTCCAACCATACATTTGTTCGGGTGAAGTGGAACAAAGATGCAAATTTCATTCTGCCTTTGAATGGAGGGACACAAAATTCAATCTAGAGACAGACCCGTAGCCAGGAACTTTCTTTGGGGGGGGGGGGGGGGAGAAGGGACACCTGTTGGGTTTCTTGAAAAAACACCTATTTGTATTATTTTTTTTCTCGGTAAAACACTCCCTTTCATCCGGATTTTTCGGGGGTGGGGAGACGAAGGCTGGGCTGATGGGCGAAGGCTGGGCGAAGGCTGAGGCACCGAGCAACACGATGACGAAGAGCAGGAAGCGCACCCACCCGCTAGCAGACCGACAAGCCCCTATTCGACCAGTCGACAGCGTCTGCTCCAGGTGACGCCACATAATCACATAGGTGACGTCAAGACCAGAACACCGGGAGAGGAGAGCTGATATCTGGGCCAGTTGGTTCATGTTACTGGAAGAAACGCCAGCTAAAGTTCCAGCAATGCATACGTCTGTCTGTTTCCTTTTCCCGTTCTTTTGCTGGCTTTTATTCTTGTAACCCGGAGAGAAGCATGTCATTTCTTTTTTATATTAACGCGTAAGCACTGTCGCGTTTGGTAGCGGTGTTCACGTAACTGAGTAAGGTGACGTGAATCTCACCTCACAGGGTGTGTCGGGTGCTGCGTCTTGACGTGCTGTTGCAGCATGAGCTGCGCCTGGTCCTGCAGGGCTTCCACTTGGTGCGCGTCCTTCAGGCCTCGGGAATC
>NW_027465279.1:0-32994 GCF_043290135.1 Rhipicephalus microplus | reverse complement strand
CATCTTTTTGAATAACCTCGCTAGGGTCAGAAAAGAGTGCCGTCTACGTGCTCGGACTGTGCTTGAGTGTAACAATGGATATAATGAAGCATCTGCATATGCGAAACATTTTTGAGCTTCGATGACAAAGTTCAGAGCGAGCGAAAAAGCTTGAGCTTCGCTCAAAACTTTCATAACTCTATGATTATTTAGTTAGCCAATTTCTAATTGATTATTTAGTGAACACAACGCACACTAGTGTCGTTGGCTGCTCTACGTAAGTTGTAAAACCAGTGCATACATGCTTTCACCGAAAGTTCGACGACGGAGTTAAGATTGAGCGAAAAAAATTTGCCGTTAGCTCTGAACTTTCATAACTCTATGGTTATTCAGTGGTATAACTTTCCACCAGTTTTTCATTGCACACAATGCACACCAAAGTGTTGTTGGCTACTCTGGTCATGGTCAAACCAGTGTATACACTCTTTTGCCGAATGTTGGGCGACTGAGTCAAGAGTGAGCGAAAAAACTAGCGATTAGCGCAGGCCATTCATAACTCTATGATTATTTACTGATATAACTTCCAATTGGTTTTTTAGTGCAAACAACGCACACTAGTGTTATTCGATACCTCACTTATGTTGTAAAACCAGTGCGTACACGCTTTCGCCGATAAATTGGGCGACGAAGTTAATATTGAGCAAAAAAAAAACAAACTTGGGATTAGCTCAAAACTTTCATAACTCTATTATTCTTTAGTTATATAGTTTTGCATTGGTTCCCTAGAGCACAAAACGCACACTAGTGTTGTTGGCTACTCTAATTATGTAGTAAAACCAGTGAGTACACGCTTTCACTGAAAGTTGAGCGATGGAGTCAAGAGTGAGTGAAAAAACTAGAGATTAGCTCAGGACATTAATAACTCTATGATTTTTTAGTAATATAACTTTCAATTGGTTTTTAGTGCAAACAAAGCACACTAGTGTCATTGGATACTTCACTTATGTAGTAAAACCAGTGCGTACACGCTTTCGCCGAAAATTGTGCGACGAAGTTAAGATTGAGCAAAAAGAAACTTGGGATTAGCTCAAAACTTTCATAACTCTATTATTCTTTAGTTATATAGTTTTCAGTTGGTTCTTTAGAGCACAAAACGCACACTAGTGTTGTTGGCTACTCTAATTATGTAGTAAAACCAGTGAGTACACGCTTTCGCCGAAAGTTGAGCGATGGAGTCAAGAGTGAGTGAAAAAACTAGCGATTAGCTCAGGACATTAATAACTCTATGATTTTTTAGTAATATAACTTTCAATTGGTTTTTAGTGCAAACAAAGCACACTAGTGTCATTGGATACTTCACTTATGTAGTAAAACCAGTGCGTACACGCTTTCGCCGAAAATTGTGCGACGAAGTTAAGATTGAGCAAAAAGAAACTTGGGATTAGCTCAAAACTTTCATAACTCTATTATTCTTTAGTTATATAGTTTTGCATTGGTTCTTTAGAGCACAAAACGCACACTAGTGTTGTTGGCTACTCTAATTATGTAGTAAAACCAGTGAGTACACGCTTTCGCCGAAAGTTGAGCGATGGAGTCAAGAGTGAGTGAAAAAACTAGCGATTAGCTCAGGACATTAATAACTCTATGATTTTTTAGTAATATAACTTTCAATTGGTTTTTAGTGCAAACAAAGCACACTAGTGTCATTGGATACTTCACTTATGTAGTAAAACCAGTGCGTACACGCTTTCGCCGAAAATTGTGCGACGAAGTTAAGATTGAGCAAAAAGAAACTTGGGATTAGCTCAAAACTTTCATAACTCTATTATTCTTTAGTTGTATAGTTTTGCATTGGTTCTTTAGAGCACAAAACGCACACTAGTGTTGTTGGCTACTCTACTTATGTAGTAAAACCAGTGAGTACACGCTTTCGCCGAAAGTTGAGCGATGGAGTCAAGAGTGAGTGAAAAAACTAGCGATTAGCTCAGGACATTAATAACTCTATGATTTTTAGTAATATAACTTTCAATTGGTTTTTAGTGCAAACAAAGCACACTAGTGTCATTGGATACTTCACTTATGTAGTAAAACCAGCGCGTACACGCTTTCGCCGAAAATTGTGCGACAAAGTTAAGATTGAGCAAAAAGAAACTTGGGATTAGCTCAAAACTTTCATAACTCTATTATTCTTTAGTTATATAATTTTGCATTGGTTCCCTAGAGCACAAAACGCACACTAGTGTTGTTGGCTACTCTACTTATGTAGTAAAACCAGTGAGTACACGCTTTCGCCGAAAGTTGAGCGATGGAGTCAAGAGTGAGTGAAAAAACTAGCGATTAGCTCAGGACATTAATAACTCTATGATTTTTAGTAATATAACTTTCAATTGGTTTTTAGTGCAAACAAAGCACACTAGTGTCATTGGATACTTCACTTATGTAGTAAAACCAGCGCGTACACGCTTTCGCCGAAAATTGTGCGACGAAGTTAAGATTGAGCAAAAAGAAACTTGGGATTAGCTCAAAACTTTCATAACTCTATTATTCTTTAGTTATATAATTTTGCATTGGTTCCCTAGAGCACAAAACGCACACTAGTGTTGTTGGCTACTCAACTTATCACCTGTCAGTACACGCTTTCTCCGAAAGTTGAGCGTTTCAAATTCTTGTTACTACAACAAAACTACCGAGGGTACTGCGTTTCATATATGCCCTAATGATAATGAAGAAGCTTGAGTGCCAAAACTCTAGGCTGGCACTGAGAGCGGTACCCCGTATTTGTCAGTGTGCGAGGACTTTATTCGCAACGTCATGCACACTGCGCCGCTGAATACGAGAAGGACAGCCACCATCCATGTACTCACGCTCGATATTTACCGGAACGTACTCAACGCACGCTTTGATTCAACTTCTCACCGTTATTATGACTTAGCTGTATTAAACTCATTGTGTTCTAACAATAGCTTCGCCTCGCCAAAGGTAAGGCCAGACAAACCGTAGAGAAATTTTCTCATCAAGACGAGATGGGCCAGTTAGTTGTTAATTATAGTAAATGTACATTCCTAGGGAAACAGTCTAAAAGTCACTGCTTCAAAAAAAAAAAAATGAGCATCAAGAGTAATTATGAGAAACCTGTAGGTGTCACCGATTCTTTCCCTGCAACATTTTCCAGGCATCTGCAAATTTTCCTCCTCTTATTTTACTACGCGTAGTTAATGCCTTATTTAAGGCGTAAACTAAACCCACAAGAGAGAACCTAAAAAAAGCAGCTCGTCCTGAAACTATAGTGCTGCACGCGTGCTTTTTCAATGGATTGTTGCGTATATCGCGGACTATACTCTTATAAATTAACCACGACGGAAGCGTAGTCCTATCTATGGGTTGTAAAAAAAAACTCCTTTCCTTTCGTTGACCGACTCGATCTACCCCTGGCGCTCTCCTTCTTTCGTTGCATATAGAAATATGTCTCTCCCAACTATACTCAGTCTAGAAGCCGTATCATATCCCGTCTGTACACGTCAGAATTCGCGTTGCCAAGTACAATTCGCATCCGCATTTTCGTTCTGGTCAAATAACATATACATAATTTTATCTTCGGTCCAGCCATGCCATGTTTCATGGATCGGGAGTTACGCTCGGTACCGCCATACATGCGGCGTTGGCCCACGTTACCATTCCAAAACAACAACAACAACAACAACAACAACAACAACAACAACAACAACAACAACAACAACAACAACAACAACAACAACAACAACAACAACAACAACAACAACGCCACCACGGAAGACGTAGCGCAGGTTTTGGAGAGTTTTCAATACTTTCGACCGGATTGAAATGTTGGAAGACATGTCGGAGAGTGCGAACGGAGAGGAGCAAAAGAAAGAAATAGAGAGGAAATATTGACTGAGAGCAAGTCGCATCAAAAAGAAGGCTTATTGGCCCGGGCGGCATCGCAGTTCTACGCGTGTTCTCTATATTTGTCGACGTGTTTTTTTTCTTTCTTCCGAAGTCAAGTGGCAAGTTCCCGTCACGACGCCTTCCTTCCTTCCCGTTTTTACTTCTCGTTCCTTCCCGTTCTTCGTGAGGCTTCAACAAGCAAGCGAGACACGACGACGACGTCTCATTCCGCTCCTTTGTTTCTCCAGCTTATGCGCGGCCGCTAATTTTCGGAAGCGTGTTTCTCAGGGATGGCCGGCTCCGTCTGAGCTTGCTGCGGTTGGTCGCGCTGTCGGCAGGGGGTGCGCTGAGCTCTATTAGCGCGCGGAAAAGGAAGCTGCTGTTCTTCGCCTCATCGCGCGCTCCCTTTCGGTGTTCATTATTGCTCCTTTTGTCTCCTTTGCTGGCTTCTTTATTTACATAACCATTCTAGGTGAGCGTTTTTTTCTTGTTCATCTTGTTGTTTTTATCACTACGCAGAGGAAACGAAGAAAGATGAGAAATCGCTGTAAGATACACAAAGAGCACCCGAGCTATGCTCCATACATAGCTATGAAGTACGTTAAAACAAGTGCTTATTAATCGCAACAAATTCTACTCGCAAACAAGCTGACAATGTTTACTTTTGTAACTCTACTAATGAGACATGAATCGCTGCTTCCAACAACGTCGCAAAGCATTCAAACATTAGGCAAAGCTTTTGCGGTTCTTTTTTTTTGTGCAAGTAAGAGGAAGATACCTGAATTATATAGGATAAGTGCCGCAACTCTGATGATGACGCCAGGAGAACGGAGTTACAACAAAGAAGACGACGACTCTTCATTAATGGGGTAGTTCAATTATTCATATTTTCTCATTTCACACAGCGTACTATAGGGACTGATAGGGCTTGTATTACTCAGTCTGCGCGTGCTTGCGAGTGTTTACAAGCATGAAGATACATTAAAAAGAAGAAATTTGTAGTGTATGACAGATGAAACCAAAACTAAGTGACTTCTTATAACGCTGTTAAAGGTTCCAGGCATTATCAAGAAAAAATAAAAGAAAACAAAAGAAAGTAAGAAAAAACCAGAGGATGCATAGATCAATGTTTATGTTTTTGTTAAAATGCGGAGTCCGGACATGGTAGAAGTGGGGAAGTGGTATCGAGTATGAATTGTAATAAAGGTTGCCACGTATACGATACGGGGGATTGGGGGCGGGGGGAATTGTTCGAGGGCTCGCTGTTTTCTAATTAACCATGGCGTAGAAGTACAACGCGCAGTTTCTTCTGCCTTACATCAAGATAAGTAATATCCGCAAAGTTCATTGGTTCTGACGGTGGCTGGTACGCGGCTACTCTACTGTAGTCACACTGGACACACTTGTCTTTTAATACAAATATTACAGCGAGTATGTTCGTTTCGACATGATAAAACCTGTTAACGTCATTTTGGTTGATACTCGCTGCCGGCAAATGCTGAATCACGTGCTAGTTACTACATACTAGAATACTTTGCTAGGTGAGTAGGTTTGTGGTCCAGTATAGAGGCAAAGTGCTTGTCTTTGTCTCGCTTGTAATCCGGTCGTACCATGTAATAACATTGAACGTAGTTTGCCCTGTATTTGTTGAAGCAGCACAGAGGATCGATCAAAACACAATTTGCGGTCTATATTATTATGCTCTTAGAGGAAGCTCGACGTTTCACTGATCCCGAAGATATCTGCGACCATGTTAACTGTACTCCTGTGGCTACTGACCCGCTAACCTCTTGATAGACATCGGACTTAACGAGTTGACGCGTACACGAGTGGACAGGAGCACTCGTTAAGTATGAACAATCATCAACACTACGTAGGGCGAGCATGGGCTTCGCCTTAACAGCAAGAGCCGAATTAGTAAACTACACGGCCGCCTCTCAACTTCACCTCTTTAGATGAAACTCGGCGCCTGAGGTGAAGGCACCGACACACGTGTCTAGGCTGTTCTCATCTAGCGCAAACTCCTGACAGCATTCCACGTAAAAACATCTGCATGGACTATAATATTTACGAGGCATGTATGCACCCTCGCTCCAGCAAAACAGAAAGAATCAAGAGATAGGAATAAATAACAGTAAGAACGAAAACAGCGCCTCTTAAACGGGTATCGCGTTAAACTTCTGACCACACTAGCGGACCTTTCCGCGGGAAAGCGTCGCGCCGCTCACCCTCACTCAAGCGGCGGCCAGGCGACCCCGTTTTCTTCTTCAATTTGGTTGATTGCAATCAAGTGCCCAGAGATACGACACACTTGAGTGCGGAAGATGGGGGCGCGAGGAAACGAGTGCGCGTGTAAAGAAAGGCAATAAAAAAAAGGAAAGTAAAGCGAGGTAAGGAGAGGCGATGGGGAAGGCATCGGTAGCAGGACGGCACAATCAGCCTTGCCGCGGGCCGAGAGGTGAATATTTCAGTGGCGCTCGGGTGCGGTCCCACGTAGTCCCCGCGCATGGCTGCTGCGGTGGCGGTCGCAGCGGACGCTTCATCAGCGCGACGCTCAGGGATACCCTTGCCTAATAGCGGCCGGCGCGGGACGAGTGCGGCGCACGGTCAAGGTCGGCCTGGGATGTAGAGCGCGACACGCTGGAAAAGCGCCGTGCACAGTACGAACCCTCCTCCCCGTCGACGCCATTGGTGGTGGCCGCCGGCGCCGCAGTATGGGCCGCCCTTGCACGTACTACAGCTACTGCTACACAATACGTGCCGCCGCAGCAGCAGTGCAGCGCCGCTGAACGATCGTCAGCGTTTCGGGAAGGACGCCACTCGAGGACGCGCGCCGCTCAAACTCTGGGTGCGCGAGCATCGTGGGGCAGTACATGTAAAACTCATTTGAAATGTATTAGCCGCCTGCAAAAGAGGGTAGTTCTGATTATCACATACTCAAACAGGACGTATACTGCAAAACAACTGTTTCAAATGATGCGTGTACTTCCACTGGACTCTGTTCACGTGTCCAGTGTTGCTGATATAGTGCATGGAATAATAAAACCTGATGACCCATTCCCATCAAGCACCTCTACGTTACCCGCGCGCTGTACAAGAGCTGCAGCGAATCCCTGTTTTAATTTACCGGTAGCCAGAAATGCCTACGGTAAGGCTCATAGAATTTCACGTCGCTTTCATATGGAATGCGATACCGACTGATGTGAAAGAGGCCAGAAATTTTTTATTGGCCATTAAGCATGCACTTCATGCGAACTTTCTAATACGACTGTATAGTCATTTAGTGTTATTAATATTATTATGATTATTATGATTCTAGTGCTATTATTATTCTGTTCTATAAGTAGCTATGTTCTGCGCTCTGTTTATTTCTATAATTCAATCATGTGTTTTTTGTTTTTTTCTTTCTATTTTTAAACATTGTATCCAGTTTGATGTCCTTTGTCGCGGTGTAACCGCTTGCGCAAGTATGTAGGTATGTCACACAATTGATACCTCTACTAGCCAGTTAGACTATGGGACCGAACAAGTGTTTGCGAAGTTTTTTGTTACATGGATGTGAAAGTTACAATTAAAAAAAAACGGTGACAAAAAAAGAAAAAAAAACGCCATCACTCCGCCACCACGAACCCCGTGAAGATAGCTTCCTTGCTCAGCACGATTCGGGCTACCTGTCCCTTAGAATGCACGGAGCGCTCTAATTTTTCAGACAAGACAGCCCGCACTCACAGAATGTCTTTCGCTGAACTTTTTCGTTCGAGAATACTTCCGCCAATGACAATGCGGGACACACTGTCAGCCAAGTAGGCAGACCAGCTAGAAAACGCACTTACGAAAGAGAACATTTAGAAATTTCGCTCCAGAACTTTGGCGCTGAAGTTTACGCGACTTCAGACTTACGGACTTGCACTTTCTCACTGATCGATGTTGGGGCACCCGCGTATGCTGCTATGTAAAATCTAAAAAAAGACAATCTAGAGTAAGACTTGCGCTTGCATTCAAGACTCCCGACACCCAAATTGAGACCTCTACATGTTTCTGTTGTTTTTGTCCCATTACGTGGACACTTGTGACCAACTAGTGAAGGCTACGATTGATTTGAAGATACTTAAATTTTGTTGTAGAGTTAACGTCAGTGCTCAGCTGAGTTGGCAGCACTTCGCAGCATCGCGGCTCCTACGGAGGAGCCCCGTGTGATGTTTCACGAGTAGAGCACACTAGCGCTTTTTCATCGGTTGGTGTTCGGGCACCCATGTACGTTGTAACAGAAGTTTTCGCGATAGAAAAACAAATCTCGGGTATTGTCGACCCTGCAGGAGATTTGCGGGGCGCACACAATACCGCAGCTGGCACAGAGTGAAGCCAATTGTTCATCACCCCTCTGTTTTGCGAGGGGACGTGCGCTTGACAGGCTAAACTCACACTGAAGCTCCCACATCGTTTCAATCTTAACCGTGCACTGGGATCCGATTTGAGAACCGCGTTTTCATTACAGCTTGAGGGAACGTGGTCTTAGTCGCTACGTCACTGTGGGGCGCTAGTTTTTTTACGAGGTCAGGCAGGCGTCTCAATGTGGCGCTAAAATGGTCGCAGTTAACAACGCTATGGCAATAATTATACGAAACGTTAGGGCTCGTACGAATCTATTTCGGTATTAGGCTAACTGGCACAAAGCTTTGAAAAATCACCCATACACACACAAAAGCCGCAGACAAAGAATTTAATGTCAGGAGTCCTTTATGAATAAATATATTAGTTATCTGAAGGGGTCTTTAAAAAAACGACGAATTACACTTTTCATTTTTCCTTTCCCAGATTCCGATGCTACACACTATCCGTGCAGGGATATTAACAATAGTGGAATGCCAATGGCGAAGCAGTCTTCTCGAGAACAGATAAGGAATCAGTAGTGTATCTACTCAAAATATGTCTCCTGAAAAAAAAACAACACATTATTGCGGAACTATGCCTTGCATTTAATATTTATGCACACTTAAAGCACAGGGTGGCCTATTGTTACAGTAGCGGTGGCACGGCGTTCTGGTATGAAATGTAAAATCGAATGTAACAAAATACGAATCTTGATACTGCATATCATATGGTAGTTTAGAGACATCAAACCCCACATCTCAATCAAATCAGCATATTTGACTTGTGTAATATTAGACACGTGAACCAGCGGAGCGGAGACGAGAGTGATATCAAGAGGAGCATAAAGACTAAGAAGTACACGTAAGCGTAAAGCTTTCGAGTGAGAGCACCTACAAACACATGGTCGTCGTTTGCCAGCAATACAATGGAGACGTGCATCGACAAGGAATCGAAATGACTTACTGCTTCGATCTTTCAAGTGGAAGTATGCCAGCGCCGTCAAATATACATTATCATCTTAACCACATGCTGTTCTGCGTCTCTCATAATCATATGGTGGTTTTGGGATGTTAAACCCCACATATTATCATTATCATCAACCACATGCTGTTCGAAGCAGGCGGCTCCAAACACACAGCAGAGCAAGATCGTTTATTGTAGGTTGTACGGACAGATATAAGCCCTTTTCTTTTGATGTAACAAAGTGAGCCTACAGATTATCTATTGAAAAGTGAGACGTATGAACTGGTGGCCCCAACCACCAACTTCAATTTCACTGACATGCTGAAGTACTGAGTAGTCGACGCTGAGCAATTATTTTAGTGACTTCTGATAACTGGGACTAAAATAAAACTGGGATCAAGTTGTGGGTGATCGCATCTTGATGCCTAATAAATTAAAAACCAGAAGTTATGGAATGGTCAGACAATGTCCGCATGATCGGTATTAGAATTCTCGATTCATGTAGTGTCGAATTAACGCAAGGAAGTGCCACATGATGGGGCACACTGCGCTGCCTTTTCTGGCGTCTCATGCGGAACGTGACTGCGACATAATGACACCTTTTTCGAAATCTTCCTCAGCCAGAATGACGCACTTGGTGGGTATACTTGAAAATATGTATCACGATCCCTCTGGAATATGAGTGTCGTATGATAGAGTCTTAGCAAGTGGACTCGCGAAGAAGCTGTAACATAGACGTGCTTGCGAATCGGCATTGCTGTATAGAAGTTACCTGTCAGGGGCGGGGCCTGAAGTTTCCTTAGGAGGATTGGTTCAACCATAGAAAATGTATGCTTGTAAGTACTATTGTAGACTTGCGCGTATATCTAGAGATGCAATTTTGCGAAAAGGGTAAACTCTCCCCTGCGTCCTTTCTTGATGGCTTGCCAGTGCGCTTACGGTAGAGATACGCTACAAAGGACAGACTACGAAACACTGCGTCCCGTGCATTTTGTAGTCTGTCTTTCGTAGGGTATTCGTATATCGTCAGCGCACCGCCAAGCCAACATGAACCACCAAGCCCCATTCGTCGCATTGCTCTTCCCAGACTACGCAAATGTCTACATACATTGCCGGATGTTCCGGCGAAGCATTATGTGCAGGCGAACTATTTGTAGGCAAACATATCAAATTCTGCTCCTTATTACGTCCGTTGAGTTTGGCACAACCATTGAATTATGAACTATGCTACGGAAATAACCATTACTACGTGCTTCTACTGTAGATCAATACCGATAACGGAAGTACACTTTATCTCTCCTTTCTACCTAATCTGAAACACTGATTCTGGTTGCTACCTTAAAAAAAGAATAAATTAATGTTTTACTGTTTTTTGTTTTAGGTTGTCCGCATTTTTTTTCTGGGATGTGGAATTCACCATGGGTTCCTTCTGCACACAACTCTACAAAGAAATCCTGAGGTTGTATGAAAAATATAAGGCATGTCAACAGGCCAAAATAAATACTGCGGAACATATTATTGATAAATACTTTATTGGATATAAGATGGGGTTAGTCCGCCGCTGGGCGTCAGAAAGCGGGACAAATAAAGGTTAACAAGAGGTTCAGCGCAAAATGTTTTCCCTATGCCTTGAATAGCTTTTCGCCTGTCGCGAAGGTAGCGCCAAGTTTCGATCGTCTATCGAAACACCGTAATCGATAGCATCGTCTTCAGCGGTCATGTCGAAAAAAAAATCCAATACTCTTGCTTAAAAAGATGTTCGCAGCTCTGTAGGCGCTTCTTCTTTATCGGCGTCTTTTCCTTCACCCGGACGCGGCGCCTGGCACACCTTTAGAGAACGTCGAAAAACTCTTCACGCGTCCAAGCACGTCTGAGTGTCGCCAAGTCTGCTCCTTGAAAGCGGGGCGCGAGAACCGGCCCTCGGAGCGAAGATGGGAAGCCACGGCTGCAGCCGCGGCGGCGTGACGTATTGCGCGGAACGCGCGCTGTTGTCGCAGCCACGGCGTCAGTTGGCTGGAGGCGAATCCGTGCACTTGACAGCGCCTCCGCTCCGAATTGATGCGCCCGGAGAGCTCTCTCGCGGCTGGCTCCGTTGCCAGAATACGTGCGCCCCTCGGCTTCGCACTCCGAACAAGTAGAAACGTCGTTGCCCACCGGGTATACGGTCATCTGTACACCGCATCGCCCATGAAGTTCACAAGTAACTATTCGTGAAGTGTAAAGAAAGATGCTTTGGTAGAGACACGTTGATGCGTTTACACTACTGTTTGTTAGCCGACTGTGATCGGAACACCCTGAATGTGTGCGCATGTGATTTTTTTTCTAATTTATTTTATATCTCTCTATCTCTATCCTCTTTCCGACCCTTTTTCCCCATCCCTGTACAGGGTGGCAAACCAGTTTTTCTAGGTTAACCACCCTGTTTCTTCCTTTTATTTCTTTCTCTCTCTCTCTCTACTCTAGTTTATCATTTTTGTTACACTTCTGTCTCGGTTGTAGCTTATAACAAATCCCGAATCCCACCTTTAGAGTAAGTGGTAGTAGTAATTTGAAGAGAGGAAAGACGCTTGTTTCTGCGACCCATAAAGTATATCTCTTTCGACATTAGAATGTAGAAATAGAATGGGAATGACACCCTTTATTTCCCGCATAGGAGACGAATGCTATAAGCGCTTAACCACTGCTCACTGCTGCGGTATTCAGTTATTATATTGGCACACACACACATACACAAACACAAAAGGCCGAGAGACTTCCGCATTTGTTCTAGTTACTCATATTCCATATGCGATATTCTTTCTGACACTTTTATTGTTCCTACTATATACTCGTGGATGCTATGACAAAACAAAACGGTGATGGCAACTGTGATCAAGCTTCACGTAAAAACAACGCCATATGAACATGATCAATTCGGACACCAGTGTAGCGCTGATTGCCAACTTCTTCAGATTGTTTGAAACATACCTAGAATGGAGTCAGAAATAATGTCCCCTCTTTATTTTTCAGTGTTTATGCACTGTTTTGAACGATAGATACTTGTATTTACACGCTATTAAGCCTCAGGATAAGGAGAGGCTGACAAATACAAGCACAGGACTCTCTTTCTATGATACCTTTTCTTATTTTGAGCATTTTGAGCTTGTTATAATGCCAATAAGGCATCCCTCTACCCAATTAGCCTTAACATAAAAATACTGCTGTGTACCCAGATTCGTCTGCGTTTTAAATCAGCTGAAGAGCATGAAAGAGAAGGCAGCAACGAAAACACGCGTCTTGTATGACGTCGTGTTCCATCATATTGCATTATCTTGGCTATAAGTTCTCTTCATAACTATGTGTACACAAACTCTTGGTACGTAGTAGCCTACCATCCTTGATTTTCGAAACAGAGCTTGAGGTAAGCTAACACAGTTTATCTTGTTTATCTGCGCCACTGTGCTCATATTGCTGGATCTCATTTATTTAGATCACCAATTCCGTTCGTGAAACCATACACATACACCGTTCTATCCGTTAAACATTGTTTGACAGGCATTCGCGTACGAACAGGACGCTCATAATTTATCGTTGGAGTTCTCGAAATGCCTCATTACAACCGCACAAGTGACATCTTTGAAATTCGGGGACTTGAAATAAATCGTAAACTTCTAGAAAACAGGATCATAAATTAGACGCTTCAAGCCACGTTATTGCAGGTGAAAATTCATGCCTCACAAATTGAACTTAGAGGCATGTCTGACGCTTAATATAGAATTAATATTTCGAAAAAATTGCCTCTCTTTTACTTCGGCCAGACATGGTCATATACAACGGGCGTTAGTCCCGTGAGCTGAGCTGGTTGTCGAAGTCTGGTGAACGTATTCGTAAAAGGCGTGGATGCTTTAGGTTAACGCGAGGCTAATGCTAGTGCAGACGACCGAGTTTAGCTGACTGTTGGCAAGTTGTGGGCTGTAAGCATTAGTCGTATCTTCGCGTCAACCTATCCTAAATACAACGCAGTTGCCAACCAAAAGTCGACACATTCTTTCATAACCTGCATAAATCCTGCTGGATTTATGCAGGTTATGATGAGGAAAGCCAAACAAACATAATGTAATAATATTTGACAGTGTCCAGTCAGGAAGATACAGAAAAAAGGCAGCGGCAAGCATTTCACAAGCCCCTCCGCGGAGGTCTAGCGGCTAATGTACTCGGCTGCTGACTCACAGGTCGCGGGATCGAATCCCGTCTGCGGCGGCTGCATTTTGAATGGAGGCGAAAATGTTGTTGGCCCATGGGCTCAGAATTGGGTGCACGCTAAACAACCCCAGATGGTCAAAATTTCCGGAGCCCTCCACTACGGCGTCTCTCATAATCATATGGTGGTTTTGGGACGTTAATGCCCACATATCATTAAGCCCTTTCCAGAACGTTCGTGGGAGCTTCATACGAAGATGCAACTCGGTGACGTCGGCGATTACAATAAATGAAGTTGGAGTTCGTCTATTCGAATCATGGCCGTTCGCGTATGGCCGTTTTCATACACTAGTCATTGAACCACGCACGTGGCGATGGTGTGAACGCATCGCAATGGATCGCAGTAATCTATTAGTGTGCAAGCTTCTATACAATGGACTGCATCTGCCACATTATTGAAGAATAGGGCGGTATCTGATAAGCTCTCGCTCCCTCCAGAGCACTAACAAAAGAGATTAAAAAAAAAGCCGTGCAATGAGGGTGAACGTAACCCGTGTGATGATATCTGATTTCTTTTTAAATGTTTTCACTGTGCTTGCCCTGTCCGACCATGCCTTCTTTTGCATGCGTGGATGCTCATTCTAATCATTTTAACACTAGCACTTTCACAATGTACCACGAGCTGCGTGCTATTGCCATTTTTTTGCTTACGTAATTTTAGCAAGCAGTACACTATGCACCCAGGCATTATGTCTTGCCTTACGCGGGTGTATGTGATGTATACGTATATGCATGTATATTTCCTAGCCTTCCATACACACCGCCGGGCCTCTGTGATCGATTGTCGGCGAGGGTTCTTGAAGAAGGCGTTTCACTCGCTCGATATTCTCGCAAAATAAGCGCAAGGATGGCGATGCTAATCATCGGCTGTTTTAGAACACGCCTCGGAGGGGTATATATAGCACGGCCGAAGGCTTCGATTCACAAACTGCGCAAATCTGTTCCCCAGCCAAACACCCTGTCTTTATTTTTTCGTTGCTGCTTTTTTTAACCATCCCTAAAGAAGTATGTTTTCCCCTCGACCGCATTTGTTTCTGAACGCTTTGCGAGACTCGTTTTCTGGTCGAAACGTAGTACACCAACAATAGAGAGTTTTAGTACTGCGGAATCGTGCTACGTACGCATCACGCAAGCGCCTTGCGTTACGTGGCGTCGTTTGCCACTAATCGGCTTTTAGTACGCCGTAGTACCCGCGTACGTAACGAGCGTGAAGCGTGTTGCGTCATCTGGTAGATCAAAATAGAAGCACGTGTTCTTGACAGCCAATGTGAGCCAATCCAAGTGTTATAGCCAGATTATGGCCATATTTTAAGCCAAAGAGCTGGTCAGTGCTTGCGTTCGATGCCGCCATTTTGCAAAACGAAGTATCGCGCTGTCGCGAACTTGTTCGAGAGCGGCGCGATCACCTCATACGTACGCACGCACGCATCTCATGCGTGCGTACGTAGCGGCTGCGTACGTAACGCGATACGTGCGCGTTGCGGTCTGCGCATGCGCACTACGCAGAACGTGGCGTCCTTACGTCCGCAACGCCGCGACGTACGCAGCGTACGCTGTACTAAAACTCTCTAATATTACGGTTGTGTGCTGACTGACAGGGCCTTTCGACGCGAATCTTTTTATGGTCGAGCTCAATCAGGAGTGCGGCGTGACTATCCTTACAGAACATGCACGCCCGTTTCTCTCACTATCCTCCTACGCTTGCTCCGCCCTCTCTCCTCTAGGCATCCCTCCTAGCGGCGTTAACACCTCAATTGTACATGCACGTCCCCTCCCTCCTCTCTGTTTTCTCCTTAGCTCCCCCCTCCCTCGCCTCAATACACCAACGCAGGCAGCGTCTTCTAGCGAGTTTCTTATCAAAAAAAAAAAATGGCTGCTCGCCCTGAACACCCTTTTACTGGCCACACCACATATATAGGCACAGAACTTTGACCTCCAAGGTAGTGCCAGTGGGATATTTCGTCTGTGCGTCGTTCAACAATCAAAATTGACAGCGTGCGTGTTAACTAAAAGCCGACTATAGTTGTCTGTGTCCAATCGCAGTCTTCTGTCTCTCATTGCCCATTAGCGGCAATGAAAATGTTCCAGTAGACAACACTGGTCTATCACTGCGTGCTTTGCGCCTCCCCAGATTTCTTTCCTGCGCAAGGCCGCGATGAGAGCCAGCGCCAACGCCGCTGCCAGTGTAGGCGTTCGCGCCCACTGCTTCACATCTATACACATGGTTTCCTTCAGCAAAAGATGCTGTAATTCTTTTCGCCTTTTCTATCCCGTTGAGCGGTAGAATTAAAAAAAAAATCTGGTGTTTCACGTGCCACCGTAGAGAATAATAAAAAAATGGGAGGCGACCCTAATAAATAATTAAGGTGTCCGGTAGCAACACTAACACTGTTCATGCGTACTGGTGTATTCCTTCAGTTAACTTTGTGCTTCGTCGCACGGCCGAAGAAGATCTCGGAGCCCATACAGAAGGAAGTGTGTGGTTGAGATCTGCTCCACCAGGTGACAATGATCGCAGATGCTCACAATAAAACCATCCGCCCTTTTAGCGAAGTCAAACAAGCTGACCGAATTTCAGCTTATTCGGTCGGGAATCTAATATTTAACCAGCATTTTTTAAACACGCGAGTGGCCCGAGAGACTGGCAACACTGGTGAACTGACGAGCCGTGACTTAACAAGCCGCTTGTTATGCTAACAAGCCGCTGTTATGGCTGAAACTTAGGCAGAAGACGACGGCCCCACTACACGAAGAATGTGGCGTCACACACGCCGTTGATTGATTGATTGATTGATTTGTGGGGTTTAACGTCCCAAAACCACCATATGATTATGAGAGACGCCGTAGTGGAGGGCTCCGGAAATTTCGACCGCCTGGGGTTCTTTAACGTGCGCCCGAATCTGAGCACACGGGCCTACAACATTTCCGCCTCCATCGAAAATGCAGACTCCGCAGCCGGGAATCGAACCCGCGACATGCGGGTCAGCAGCCGAGGTCACACCCGCCATGGTAAAATAGCCGCTGCTGGTGAGGGGCGGGGTTGGTAGCGGAAAATTTCTAGGACTAATTTTGTAATGAAGCGTTCCTTTACGGTGCATTTCTAAAAGCGTAATTTTGTGTGTCACTGTGCCAGGGCGTCTTTATTAAAGGGCCAGTAAAGAACCCTGGGGTTCGAAAGTTGTTGTAAAAAGAAATATGTGCACTTTTGCTCTGTGTACATGCTGCCGCAATAATTTTGCGAATACATGCTGTATCGAGAAAGTTACAGGTGTTAGAACATCGGTTTCACCTGGTTTGAAATTTTCGCAGTGCTTCCCCCACCCTTCTCCCTCTCAGGTAAGGGAAGCCTTAGCACGTCGTCGTGACTGGTTTGGACCAATAGACGAGCCGCGCACTACGTCAAGTCACCACTCGGTGACCTCGCGTCACTGCGCGTGAAAGGAGGATTGGCCAGGCGTGGGAGAGGAGCGCGAGAATCGTTTTTCGAAATGGAGGCTCTGCGCGGCACGCAGCGCTGCATTATTTTGAAAACATGATCGCCGTGGCCTACGCTACGAAGTGCCGAGCTTCTTTAAGGGTTGTTAAAAAAAGTCGAAGCCTCTTCACTGACTTTTCAAAGAGCCAAGTTAACTCGCCTGTGGGTCACACAACTCTCGGAAGAGAGCACAATGATCTCAAAAAAAAAAAGAGTTGACTTGTCTATTTAAAAAGCATCATATACACGGCCAAGAAAGAGTTCTGTTCTCTAAGAGTGTAAGAGTGTATGGGACATCAGTAAGCCTCTTTTTATGTATGGTGTGTTTAGAAAAAAGTTGTGCACAGAAACGTCCCAACAATGTGAAAAAAATGTCATGATAACTGTCACCAGTACGGTAGGAATGTCAAATCAATAGGACAATGCTTCCCACATTGTCTAGTTAGTATTTGAACTTCGCTTGAATTCGTTCACTTCCGCTAAAAAAGTGCCACGTAAAAAAAAAAAATGCCCGCAGCTTCCCTCGGGGGAACACTGAGGAGGATGCGCAGCATATAATTGGTTAACGGGGTGTTAAAGTGCGACTTACTTGGGTCGATGGCTAAATTGGTTAACGTGGTTGTGAAATGGGGTGTTAAATTGCGACTTACTTGGGTCGATGGCTAAATTGGTTAACGTGGTTGTAGGAGGGGGTGTTAAATGAGTGAACACGTACACACGTATGCGAAAGGGCGGCGCTGGTCGAAGGGACGTCGATCATTGTGTCTGTGGATTCGTTGGAATTCATTTCACCGCGACCTTGGACGTCGACGCGCCGTAACAAACCAACCGACGAGCGGCAACTGAGCGAGCGAGCGCCGACCTTGAGTATATATACAGCGCGACGGCGCATGCGCTGTCAGCTGTCGAATGTTCTCGAAGGAGAAGCGCGCGCGCACAGATGGTGGGCGACGGCGCGACGGCGCATGCGCGCGCGTCAGCTGTCGAATGTTCGAGAAGCAGTGCGGACTGCGCGGACGGCGCACTACAAGGCGCGAGTATAAGATGCTTCCGCATCTAAAAAAATAGAATCTGGCCTGTTACGTCAAGAAGCAGTGATCTCTTTGTGAACACACCGATTTAGGCCAGCTTTTCTAGGCATAGCAGAAAGACATCCAGCGTGAAAGATGGGACTGCAGACCAGAAAACACGGGACCAGCATGCGTCGTGTATTTTCTCGTCTGTGGTCCCGTTTGTCGCACTCGGTGTTTTTCTTTCGTTCCTCCCCACCCCCTCCCCCTTTTTTCATGGTGTAGGGTCTTAGAAACAAGGGTAGTTCATTCGATGTCCGTCACGGCACGGTACAGTACCATGTAAAATTGTAAGAAGAAAAAAAAATCCAGAAAAAATAAATGACCACAACACCGCAAAAAAACATTGACATTTAAGCACACATCAATCACACTACATGAGAAAAGATTGTTTAACAATATACTAATATCAATAATAATTGTGACAGAGCAATATGAAACACCTACAAGAACGTATGCCCTTTATTCTAGTCGGTGACTTCAACGTACGCATTATGGACCTTAGGATTTAGTTCGTCGTTGAACCTTGTTATAATAGAAAGATATGTGCGTATAGACTTAAATAAAAGGTTCACAATAGACGAATGCCAATCATAATTGTGACGAAACAATATAAAACACCTACAAGCTAAAAGCCTATATACTAATCGACGACTTTAACGTAGATATTACGGACCTTACGATCTAGCTTTCTCATCGACTTGATGTCACTTTATCTCACTCAATTTACATTATATTGGGCGATGACCAGGTTACGTATGGTTACTCACCCGTACCCGCAGCTTCAACCACTCTTCATAATTAACTTCGTGAAAATGCTTAGCTTTTTTTTTTTACTTAGCTTGCTTACGCGTCGTGGCATAATGGGGAACTTCGGATAGCTACCTCCACCCCAGAGTAGATAATGCCCCCAAATAGATTTCGCACGAACTATATTGCGATTGGCAGCTGAATAAATGCAGTTTCAGTGGCCGCAGTCGAACCCACGACCCCGTTCCAACATCTTACATCAAGAGCGTCACGCCGAAGCCCAATTCGCAGCGCGTCCAACCGGTTGGTCAAATGCAGTGCGCGAAAATTCCTGTTGGAATGCAGTGCATTTATGTGTATGACCGTTGCTAGCAATCCTTATGGTGCTGAACTGAATGGGGGATATTACCATGGGAAAATACCAAGTTATCCAAGGTGCAGTGACAAAGTTTTTCTTGGCCAACACTGCATAACAGTGATGGTGGTGGTGAAACACACTTATTCATGGAAGTTATGTAGTAGCAGTTAACAGTGGCTAAGTCAAGTCAATAGTACAATCGAAATCTAGACTTGCTGCGCAGGTAGAAAAAAGAGGAAGAACGTTGGCATGATACAGCACAGCTTTTTACAGATCTGATACAGCGCCTCTTTTTAGAGCGAAAGCTGTTACGAGATCAGAACACGGGTCACGCGTGGCGCCGAAGTTGTCCGCCACTGCCGCCACCAATGTCCGCGAACAAAAAAAACTCGATAAATAAAACAAAAGCATCAATGACACAATAGCGTGCATGCCCAGTATTCTACCACCGAGCCATGCCAGTGCTCTGAACTCAGTAAATAAAAAAAACACCAATGGCACAATGGGACTCGTACTCAAGTCCGCTGCGTGCCAGCCCAGTATTTTACCACTGAGACACACACGCCAGTGCTTTCCTTTTTCCTTAACACCAGTGCTTGGAACTCGTTTCTGAACTGGCCTTGGCAGGCTTGATGTCGGGAAAAGAATTGCGTTAATATGAGTATTGTGAGAACCCCACAGAAACAGCCAGGCGTCACACAATGCTAATTGCGTTATGTCAGGTTCGCCCAATGCTCCAACTTATTAGAAAAACATGTTCTTAATCACCAAATAACTGTGGCGCATACCCACTTCCAGCATATTTCTTCATTATCACCTAAGAATGACGAAGGATAGCATATTGAATGCTGGCCTACTACATAAAACTTATGATTATTTATGGCGCAGTGGGTACCCAGTGATGATTGTAGCACCCCCAAAGAGTGTTTAAAAAAGGCTCTGAAATGCTGCTCTTCTAGCTTTCGCTGTGACTGTGCTGCGCGTTCCGCGCAGGCCTGATGGCGTTTTTTGCTTGCGCAGTAAATCTAGATTTCAGCATGAACCAACCACCCCCAAATCCCGAGATAGCGCACCCCTCTTCACCCTTTACAGTGAAGGTTGATACAACAAAGATTTGAGGGGGCGGGGAGGACCTTGCTTGATGGCAGGTCCAAATTCAAGTGTTGGTGGAAGAGACGATAAAAAAACTGCCCACACGAGCTCCTTTTTGAAATGCTGTACTGAAAATGCACTCATTGAATGTTTTAACTTGCAGTCGACGGGTGAGTAAAAACAATAAAACTTGCAGGTCATTGATTGATGCATAATTTATATCGTTCGAAGAAGGGAAGGGTGCCCTTGTTTGGAAGGGGCACTGACTCATGATTTTACTGAAGTCTGCAAAAAAGCATTGCTGCGCTTAAACATGCCCATGAATCCTGCATTAAATGTATGAGGAGGTGGGAAAGAAGGATGAGCAGGGGTGCTGAAGAGACGCGCATCCGATTGCAACGCTTAAAGATTGTAAACAATTTAGGACTAAAAATAAAGGTATTATCTATGTTCACTTGCCTTTGAATCATTCAATGGAATCACGCAGGGTACAGTGGGACAGATATAGTAATCTCCTACGTAACTGTCAGTGTACCCAATTTGAACATTGGTGGACTCTCCAGTGTGCGTCGTGGAGACTCGACGATCGGCCTTTTGGTGAAGAAAATATTTTGGCAGCCTGACCTAACAGCACATTGACCCAGAAAGCCGCACGATCTCTCCTGCAGTACTCGAAGGCAACTAAACTAAGAGAGGGCATCCAGTGTCTTCTCGAACACTTAGACCCTAGCAAAGCAGGAGGACCGGATGGATTGAGAGGCGGTTTTCTCAAAATGTGTGCACCGTTCATCACGCCTTTCCTTAAGGGTCTATACTCGAAATCATTGAGAACGGGAAACCTGCCACGCGATTGGAAGGTCGCATGCGTTGTGCCTGTGTATAAATCAGGTCCTCGTGAACTAGTCAACAATTACAGACCGATATCCCTGACAAGTATAGCCTGCAAAATATTAGAGCACGTCTTGTGCAGCAATGTAATGACACACATAACCAATCAAAATCTTCTTAATCCAAGACAGCATGGTTTTAGATGAGGGCTTTCCTGTAAAATTAACAGAAATTGTTCACGAAGTTTGTCGTTCACTGGATAAATGCTCCTGTGTCGATTCGATATTTGTAGACTTCAGGAAAGCGTTCGACCTCGTAGATCACGGGCTGCTTGTATGTAAGCTACGTTGGTTTAATATCAATGAACAGGTGATAACATGGATTCGGGAATACTTGTACTTGCGTTCTCAGTACGTAGTGGTAAATGGCACAAAGTCGGGTATGGCTAGCGTAACATCTGGTGTCCCTGAGGGCTCAGTGTTGAGCCCCTTGCTCTTTTTATTATTCATAAATGATCTTCCCGACACCATCGCTTCTTCCATCAGATTGTTTGCTGGTGATCTAATAATATATAGGGAAGTTACAAGCGTCGATGATGCCGTTCTTTTACAAAATAATTTAACGAAAATGGAAAACTGGTGCCGTGATTCACACATGCAAATAAACGCGCAGAAAACTGTTCATATGCGTTTCACACACACACGCACAAAAAAAAAAACGTATGGCATCGACACTTTATAGTCTGTCTGGTTCTCCGTTACAAACTGTTTCAGAGTATAAGTACTTGCGTATTCCTTATAAAGGGTGCTTACCAGCGCAAACGACAGGGCAGGAGGGGACAGGAGAAGAAACGAGACAGAGCGCTGTCTCGTTAGCTGTTATCGGTAGCTATGAGAGAAACCTTAGCATTACTGCTACAAAGGAAACATTAAAATGGCAGCTTCTAGAAAAAAGAAGGCAAATTTTGCGCTTGAAGCTTTTTCACAATATATATCATGGCCACATTGGAATAGACCATAATCAGTATATTCTTCAGCCCCATTATGCATCAAGACGAACAGATTATGAGCTCAAGGCTAGAGAATTTAGCTGCAGGACTAATCTTTTTAAAAGCACTTTTTTCCCCAAAACTATTTCTGAATGGAATCGTCTGCCTGCTGAGAAGGTCAGCATAATAGATAACGAAGCTTTTGCGGCCGCTTTTTGACATCTCATTCTGTCTTCAGCTGCAGTCGAGTTTTATGCAGTGTTTAGTTCTTATCACATCGTTTTTGTATTTGTTTATGTTTATACAGTATAGATTTTATTTTTGTTTTCTCTCTTCGTCTGGGTTAGCTGATCTTTATGCAATTCATGTGTATTGACAACAATATATGCCGCTATTTCATATAGTGGTTTTGGGACGTTAAACCCCATATATCAATCAAAGCCGCTATTTCTCCTTAGTTTTTCACTACCAATGTTCTTTAAATGTATGATTTATAAATTCTCTGTGTAAACCTCTCCCCCCCCCCCCTGTAATGACTAAATGGCGCTGTGCGTAAGAGTGTAAATAAATAAATAAATAAAGAAACTGGAGTCAGTATAGTTAGCCTCCCTATCTTTCATATATTCCTTCTTTTCCTCTCTCGTATAAAACACCAATGAATCATTCTGTGTAACGTGGTTTTGGGACGTTAAACCCCACATATCAATCAAATCATCAATTCTGTGTTACACAGGAATCTGCTTTCTTACTTTCAGAATTCAATTACTCGGTCGGATTGTCACCATCTTTTTCTTATCCTTGTTCTTCTTATTAACTCCCAGAGCACGTCTGGTATTTGCTTGCTAGAAATCTACCAGTTATGTGCTTGTTCTTTTTTCTGTTTGCGAACTCAGCAGGTCAGAAGCGCATTCATGCAGCATGGTTGTGTAACATTGCGATAAGCTCGTGTCGGGGTTCCTTTTATTCTTCTCGCGCACTTGTATGTCAGTTCACGTTTTACATCAATACGAATGCGTACCAACTAGCTCAAACACTCATTTTGCTTGGAGCTTGAAAACGTACTATTTGCGAGAGCGATAATCCTCGAGCGAGCAATATTTCAGTGCCGCATTTGTGGCGCCCTCGTGTCGTTTTCCAGGTATGTCCCTCTTACACCCGCACTGCGTTCTCGATGACCCGATACTTAACTAGCGCCACGGGCCTTCATTACGAGCAATTCATGTTCGGCAGTGTGTGGGCGTCACAGTCGGTTTCGATACCTCGCAAACATAGCTCACTAACACTCGCTTATTCATTGCGATGTAGTTATAGCAGTCAGGTGGGTCTGTCTAGACGTGTTTCCTTTACCGAAGCACACCTATTCTGCTTTTGCAGTGGGCCGGAAAAAAATTGTTGTATTTTCAGACGTTGGCACACCGTCATTCGTCCACCTTAACCTACGAAAATTCGCAAATACCTACAGGAACTAGGTATAAATTATACCGACAAGTTAACGTTAGGTATGCGTTACCTAAACCTTGTTACGAGCAATTCATATGGATATTTTTTTAGTTCTGTGCGGCGAAGACGTGGATGTCTTTTTTTTGTTCCTATTCATTAACACTCTGTAATATTGCGCAGCTTCTGAAAAAAAAAATCATTGGTCATAAAATAAGTTTACACTAGATTAAGTAAAGCTTTCGACATCACAGCTTCATCCAATTTATTTATTTTTCTATCTACAGCTCTGCAATGGAGAGAGGTTTCAACATGTTGCATCGGGGTAAACGCGAGCACTTGCCACTTGACGTCACTAACAGATACAGTCTTCAATGAATTTGTGTTCTTTTGCTTTCTTTTTGAAGGAGAAGGGGTTGGTCGTTTGCGTGGGGAGATGCTGGGCTGAGTGCTGAAACTGGGTGATGGACAGCAGTGATCAACTGCACATGAAGGGTTGGGGGGGTTTGTAGCAAAAAGCTATGAAAGAGGGAAAGGGCGGTGGCCGTGAAGAGGCATTTGTAAGTGTATAAATTAGTCAATTAAATCACACACGCCAATAAATATTTTTCAGAAGGCTAATTTTAACTGTACACCTCAAGCCCGATTGTTCCGTGCTCTGATCGGCAAGCCACAAGTGCGTTTTTCTTTTTTTTAGAGGTGTTTCGCTGTCCAGGAAGGAGAGATCACCGATAAGAATTGTCTTCGTGCAAATCGGCGTGTTCAAATGTTTGACGCGTTTTCGAAGTTCTGTCACATTGCCGTTGGCTTTTACTTCGGGCACACATTACAGAGGCGCGGGACCTGTTCCTCCACGGGTGGCACTGTCGAATCGCATTTCGATTTGTTTCCTTGAAACTGTTACATTTTTGAAATGCTGATGGAGACTGAAGGTACAAAAGTTGGCTGCAACCAAGGAGCGTTGGTTATATTCTAAGTGAACTTTGTTTTCATTAAGCGGCCGCGTTTAAGGTGTCCACTTACAAGTGAAGTGTAGCAAGCGAGGGATAAAAATATGCGAACAGTATCTGCTTACGCTGATGCACTCCGCTATTGAAGGCGAATATTTGGCGTCGTCGATGTTCATTGCCACTGAATTGACGGTGAGTTATTTTAAACACCGTTAGTTTATGAGCTACTGCTGGTCTTTGTTCATCGTAAATAGTAAAATATTGAAAAATTTAGAAAATGACTGTGAGTTATGAGTGCGAGGTAATTAACGTCTTATTTTGATTTATTTTGCTAGCATACCCACAATACGACTGCCCATTACGCATTTCACTAAAGCATCCCGCGTTAAGCAAAGTAAGGTCGGTGAAAATGAGTTCCATGAAATTTCGCAAGGTGGCGGCAGTATCAAGAAACGTAAAATCGACAACCGCACGTTTGTAGCACGAAGCCGCAAAGAAATACATGTCGAGACGCTTTCTTTCTGAAAATTTTCTTGCTGAGAAGTCTGCATGGATTGTATTGTGACTTCGCGCTATACAAATGCCTGTTTTCCGTTTCTTAACTTTACCGGTACCTCATAGGATTTCGCAAAACTTACCTGCAATATTATGTGCTCATGAGCTTCTAGTTGTTGAAGAATTCGTCCTCGCGCTGCCAATGGCTAGCTTTCAGGTTAGTTGAATTGGTAAAGCAACCACGCCTGAAGGGCGTTGGTTCCGGGTTCAGTATCTGGACCAGGATGATTTGTCACTACCTGGAAGCTTTCTTTCGGAGAAATCCGTGTGAATTTTTTAATGGTTGCGGGGCTACAAAAGGGTGGGTGACAATTTTTTCTTTCTTGCAGAAGACGAGGAGACACTCTAGTTTTCTCTCATGAAATGTTTACGTTGAAAATATCAATGAAGCAATGGTGTTGCCCAAAAAGCCATGCTATGTCATCCTATCATACGATATGTCATGGTATGATGTGTAACCCTAAATGAAGTGTTGTTCCCAGGTGCTTGCTTTTGAGGAGATAACCTTAATTTTGGAAATACGGTTTATCAACGTTACGAATGTCATACATGACTAAAGAAATATCTATCGGGAGAAAAATACGTGATTTGTTGTTTCATTTTTTTACTGTGTTGATACAAAGTAATTTATGAATGTTTTTCAAACGTGCTTCACTTAATTTGCATTTTTTGAAGATCGTCGCCGATGTTTGCTTCTCATTTAAATGAAGCTTCAATGTCTCCTAAGCTGCACAAAATATGCAATGTTGAGTGGGTCATTCGCCTACCTTCCGCTTCTACGAAGTTCGCTGTCGGCGCTGCGCGCTAGTGACTGGCTTGAAGCGAGCGCGAGTGACAGCCGTCGGAGCATGCGTTCTCGTTTCAAACGTTGTCGCCTATACGGTGAGCGGCTGTCTGCACTTCTTTGCCCGCGTTTCCCGCGACATTGCTCTATTTAAAGGGCGTGGTTACCGCACGCGTCGACAGGAAGAATTATTTCGCGCAACTAAAACGCGTAACCCATTTGCATTTGTAAAGAGAAAGAGAAAAAAAAATTATCACAGCTTGCACCGAGTCATGCTAGGTGTGGTCACAGCAGAGGTGGTGGACACATAGCTCGTTCTCACTTGGCTAGATATTTATCCTCTTTCTTTTACACCACTTGCTATACTATACTCTACGTGGCAATACTTGCTTTCTTTTACCGTTCTTTTCAAGTCTGTGTCTTTCAATCGCTTTCTTTCTACGTCTGTCAGAAAAGTTCGGTTGTAACAGCTATGATGTAAAATTACTACAGCACATATGTTCTGCAGAAAGTGGGCAAACCCCCGCCCTATACACTGGTACACTATAAGTAAACTTCGGAGCTCGCGGGCTGCATACACCGATTAGAAACCGCACGTTGCAGCTTCTTACGTTAACCACCTGTAATGAGTGACTGCTCGGTGGATGAGTGCTTGCCTGTTCATGATGATGACCGCTTTCTATCTAGAACACGCGGCAGACCCCGATTTTATTAGCTATGTTGTAAAAAAAAGCGCGAAAGCCAATAGGCTATTGTGTCATGGCATGACTTTCGCTCACCTGGTCAAAAAAGAGCTAAGAATAAAAGTTGCCTTGTCATTAGGTCATTATTGTCATTAGGTCTATTATTGCCTGTGTGTGTTTCTCAGTCATAGAGTGACCTTTAGGCTTACGACACGGAGTATAATGTGTTTTTCAAAAAACTTAAAGGCCAAGAATGTCGTTGCCAGTTAGCGTAAGCACTTGACAATACCAACAGGTTGCGTATTAAAACTCATTACGGCACTGGCTGGCATACGTCTTCTAGGTAAAAATACAGTTAGTAGCCCTCTTAACTTCCACAAATGAAGTGTAGGCGCGGATATATACTGGATGAAAATTAGAGGTGGTTGTTTCTAGGCTGAGCGTGACGGAGTTGGGACACTTTTCGCTACTTATAATCTAAATATGAAATACATCTGCTCTAAGGGTTAAAGTGAACTACGGCCGACTGCAGTTGTTTTACTGCAATTGAAAGGTCATTCATTCATTCATTCATTGAGACAGACAACATACTAATAACGCGGGCAGATGAGTGAGTTGAATTTCACACATAAAAGTGCCATACAGCTCCCACAGAGCTGAAACCAGAGTGACAAAGCGTGACAACTAAAAAATGCAAGTAATTATCGTAATGCTCAATATGATTAACATGAGAGGAAAAATAAACTGCAATAAAATCTCAGAAGTAAACGATTAAAAAATGCTGGTAATTTCTGAAACTACGGAAGTAAACTTGCATGAGCAAGCTGTAACTGTAGATTAGAGCAATTTTTGAATGCACAAAGAAACATGAAGCGAAACAAGGAACCATTATTAAGTTTGTTAAAATATCCGCTTCATATGTAGCGAACACACGCATTCTCTCTTTTCCTTCAACAATGATGCGTACCACCGTAAGCATATTTTTTGAAAGAAAGGAGAGAATGAGTCACGCTTCGTCACGTACTTGTTGGTCGGCAGTGGAAGTGACATGGCATGCAGCTGGCCGTGTCACAGAAGACGTAGGATTCACCGTCTAAAGCCAGCACAGATAAAGTACTTTTCAGTTGTCGTGCCTTTACAATTGAACGTTTGAACACCGACGAGACACCGAAGACTCGCAGTGTCATAGAGTCGAGCGTATAAGAAAAAGCAGTGCATTAAAACGACAATTGTTTTGAAAACATGTTGATTAAAAAGCACAGAGGCCACATCCCTGCCTTTCTTTCCCTTATTTTTTCTTCCTTCTTTTGTGGTGATGGAAACCTCTCTCGAATAAACATTGACATTGGCTGACCTCATTCGCTAATGACTTGCCCCCTAATAAGCATTGGCGAAAATTTCTCTTACAACCGATCGTCCGCTGCCACTCTCTTTACAAATATAAACCAAGTACGTTAGAATTAAATTTGCAACATGAACATTATTCACACAACTACAAGTTAATACAAAAAAGCACAGTTTGGGCCCAAGGCCGAAGCAATGAATGTGATAGCAACACATTGGGCTATTATACGAAGTAAGGCTAGGAGATTCAGTAACCATACGAAATGTAGTCAACAAGGTCGATTGTGCCTGAATATACAATAATGCAGTAACCACCGCATCTAAGCAGATGTTATAGTGAATACTTGACTGCGTGACGTCTGAAAGGAGGCGAAGTCCAAGTTCACCATCGATAAACAGGAAAAACCACTGGTTTTTTCCCCTCAAAGTGCATTAACGTTGAAGTCTTCAGTGACTATCACCAGTACACCCTGCAGGCACACCGCATGGCAGTTGTGCAGCAAGAAGTTCATGACGTCAGTCCGGAAGGTTTCCGGTGAAATCTTCACTGTACTGACGACGAAGCCGTGCGAGGTTTTAACGGCACAAGCGTCACCACAACTCATCTGGTGCAGCGAGTTGAGTTTGTCCGTAGAAAGTTATAGTGGCGGTATGCATTTCGATGGGAACCGAATTCCCGTGTACTACATGAGCACCAACTTCCCGAATAGTGCTGGACTTGATGCGAGCGACGTTTTCTGTTGCTTCAGAGTGAAAGTGGAGTCAGATACATTCTGGAATGCCCCTTTCCTCCAACTGTATATGCTTCAGAGAACCCACCCCTCCATGATCAAGCCACCGGACACCCAAATGTTTAGGGAAAGCATATATGGCTTGTCTAAACAAAGTACAGGCTTTGTTCAAGAGTGTTTCCTTTAAGTTCATTGGCACAAAGCCAGTGACGAATGGTATATACGCGTAACTCACCGTTAGTGTGATGGACAGTATGAGTGCTGCGACCTAGTTCGTTAATCCAGCGAACTGAAGCGCGAGGGGTCACTGGTTGGAATCTGCGGTGGGTACATTTAGAATTTTTTCTTCAGATTTTTTTTCTTTGTGCTATATATATATATATTATATATATATATATATATATATATATATATATATATATATATATATATATATATATATATATATATATATATATATATATCTGAGACATGACGGTGACGGCGAAGGCAAAAATCAGCCATGAGTGTGCATTTCGTTGCTATCGCAATAATAAAACAACTACAAGAGTGCTCATAGAAAAAGATTAACGCGTGGTGGACAATACTCACTTTTTGCACGCGCCAGAACTAGTCGTAATCACTCACTCCTTCAGATTGCAAGTTAATGTTATCCGAATCACCCCCAAACCAACTTATTTATCATTGGGTCCCCGTCAAATACGGGTATACCTAGAAGAACGCCTCATGTATATTATGTGGTCATCAGTGAGTCTAGCGAAAAGAAGGAAAATGAAAATGCACAGAAGGACGCAAGGGGCATGCATGCGTGAGACAGAGAGAGACAGAGTGGGGAAGAATGAAGAAGCAAGAGAAGATGCAAAAATGATGAGAACTTTTTATGGCAGAGGCTGGACTCTCGAGGTGCAAGAGAGTGGCAGGCGTATGCCGATTGGCCTCCATTTCAGGCCATTACGCGAAAAGGAGGCCCAGAGGAGGCCGACCACTTTTGCCTCCTCCTCGTTTTTCCGGCGTCCAAACCTAGCGAAAGCAGAGAAGAGACTAGACCAGTGGCCACAGCAGCGGGGCGGCATGAATCATGCATGTCTACGCCGACATTTTTCTCTTCTTTCTTCATATTCCTATCTTTTATTTTGCGGACAAACCCGGCCAGGCTATCGGCCCAGTGCGACCTCTTCTGCTTAAGGAAGACTGCGGCTAGGCAAGCGAACTGAGTCTACTTTTACTACCGTGGTTCGTACAAGTTTGGAGCCCGGCCTTTAGAGAGTGGGTCGCCCCCGTGGTTAGCCATGCTTTTCTAAGACGCCCGGCTGTTCAAGCATTATTTTATGCACTCGGAATGGCGGAAACCGGCAATGCCGCACGCAGTACCATTACACTTCGTAGCGGAGATGTAGAGATCGCTTGAGCTTTAGAGTAATACAAGGTAAAAAAAATGGTTTAGGTGTAAAACCTAAAATGCGGAATCCAAGTTTATTTCACAGAAAGTGTGTATTCTGAAGCAAAGAAATGCACCACTGGAGTTCGACGAGATATAGAACATATATTACGCTTCCGTTTCAGTGGAAATGGGCGCAGGCGTACACGCAGGGCGTACGCGAAGTGCGTACAGGAAGAGTGTACATGAAGCGCAGGGCAAAATAAAACTTCACCATCAAAAAAAAAACACAGTGCCAGACATTGCGGACAGACGCGTACGGACAGATTGGCTGTCGAAGTAAATGTGGCGAGCTCTGATTTTTTAAGTGTTTACTTTCATTCAGGGATCCCACGATAAACGTCGCTTGAGAAGGTAAACGACACTCGGCCAGTTCTGGATTTCTTCCGGAGTGCCGGAGACCCGATTACGTTACCAGCCTCCCCATTTTATCCCACTTTCCAGTTTCTAAAAAGAAACAAACAAACAACAAACAAACAAACAAACAAACAAAGAAACAAACAAACAAACAAACAAACAAACAAACAAACAAACAAACAAACAAACCGAGTGCAATGTTTACGCATGGTCGCTCGCGCCTCGTTATCCAGCGCCAAGCATGGCACCGGCACCGTCATCGGCAAAACGCGGCCGAACCTGAAACCTCGAAATGTAGCCCTTTTCGAGTTTGCCCTCTTGCTCTTTTCTTCAGCCTTCTAACCGATACACGCTCTCCCACCACAATTCCCTTTTTATACCTAAAGCGTGCTTCTTTGCAAATAGAGTGTTTATGCGGCGGAGCCAAACTGAAACGCGCACGTTCGTGTGAGGAGAGACAACGAAGAGTACAAAAAGAAAGTAAATGAAAGTAAAAGATAGAAAAGAAGAGAGTAGACGGCGGCCTTGTACCCTTCTCCTTTATCTCCATTCGAAGCTCGCTGCACAACAGCCGCAGCGATGGAATAAACAGCAACAGAAGCGGTGGCAGCGTCGATGGCAGCAGCAGTACAAGCAGCGAACGCCGCGTCCTTCCCTCTGCCTTTTTCCGCCGTTTCCTCCTCGCGTCACGGTGGCGCCAACGGGGAAAACTGGGGCAAGCGCCATTACGACTCTCATAAGCGGAGTGGCGCCTCCGCTGGCCGTGTTTTGCGCGCGCTCTTGGCTAAGGGGTGCCGCCCCTCCCTTCACCGCGCCGTGCATTTCGTTGCCCCCCCCCCCACCCCTCCCCGTCTTCTCCATCTAACTCTATAACACCCAGCGAGGCAGACCGGAATTTAATATGTAAAAATCGCTCTCCGGCAGACGAGAAAAAAAAAAGGAATGGTAGTGGGGTGGGACAGACGGGCCGCTGCTGGTGATGAGGGACGGTGCTGGGACGTTGTCATTGCGGCACTACCATTCCGCCACCCCGCGACGCTACCAAAGTTAGGTGTGCGTCGACGTCCCCCTGCTCAATTTCGCGCTGTTCGGGCACGTGCTTTTTTTTATGTCGGTATTTTTAACCGTATTCTGTGTGGGGATAGGCGAGCAATGCTGAACCAGCGTGTGAGCAAGTGGCAGTCGGAACAAAAGGGTTGCACGAATGGCGTTGGTAGCGCCTCACCCAATATTTGTCCCTACGCTACCCGAGCAATGAAAAAGAAAAGTATGACGTTTTAAATAAGATCGGAGAGACGAACTAGGCAAGGGGGTCACCGTCGTGCGAAATGATAGAGGAGTATGGTGCACGCTGTTGTGGAAGCGTGATTTGCGGGACAGACGTGGGGATGGGCTGAAATAGTTAGATCGTCTCTCCGAGTGAGTGCGGGTTCAATAAATGTAGATGTTTAAAGCAGCTTATACGACTTACTTTCTACGTCTCCTCTTGAATATGGACAGAAAGCCTTAACCTAAAACAGTTTATATGCATCATCCACGCGTGCTGTTGGTTGAAGAATGCGGTATAAATAGGGAAATGGTTCCTCGCCTTCATTTTTGTCGTGAGCAAGCCCATAGGGAAAGCTATAAAATATATTCACAGTAGGTGCCCATTTTCGGCTTCCTACCTTCTTCACTCTGTGTTGTCTGCTCATACGATGGATTGGCTGTGTATCTGTCATTAGTAAAAAAACAAAAAACAAAATTGTTGTATTGTTTCTGAGAACTTAGCGATATAGTTGAATGGCTGACAACGGGACACCATGAATAAATAAAAAAGCCAACAAATAAAAAAGTAAAAGAATCCATGGCATAACAGCCTCTAGTATTCTCAGTGAGAATCGTGTTGAAATTACGAGTGAAAACGTCGACTGAAAGGTGCGGTAGAACAACATTTAACACGAAAAAATTCGGCAGATACCACGTGTCATGGGAATTGATGTTATGTGAAGCAGGCCGAGTAAAGATGATTGCTTTGTTATTTTTTGATTGAGCGAAACGTTATGAAATGACCATGAAATATCTAGCGCTTGTGCTCGCGAGAATGTTAGCCTTTGATAGTGCTACGCAGATTAACTTTTATAACTGGCGCTCATCTACAATTAACACCAACCCCACGCGACGCTTGTATTTTTTGACTGCATGTGCAATGTTTAGAAAATTAGGTGGGCAGTGCTGCAACCACAATTGACGTTTCATCACCGATATGCCTGCATGAGGTAATTCTCCAAATGAGGTCAGAGCCTTTGTTGGCTCTTTGCTGGACTCGACCGAAGAGAAGCCACCCTTCTTCATCGCTTATGGCTAGGAGTGCATTTACAAAATCTTATTCCTTTGTCATAGGAATGGCCGACAACGCTCTCTGTGATGCCTGTCATTGCGAAGAGACGCTACACCACATCCTGTGTGACTGTCCGTTGTATGAAATCTAGAGACAGTCACTGGCGTCCGCTTTTGCGCGCATCGACAACAGCCAAATTTCTGTGGACAATATTCTGTCAAGTGCCCGAGAGAAGACATTCCAACAGAAGGCGACGAAAGCTCTGTTGAAATTCCTACGCGACACCGACTTGAACAAGCGACTGTAATAGCAATGTCACACACCGCGAAAGACATGACTGGACTATGACTGAGTGTGCGCGCGTGTGCTGCCGAAATGT
>NW_027465278.1:0-33000 GCF_043290135.1 Rhipicephalus microplus | reverse complement strand
CGTTCTATTGACAGCGATCTCGCCCCTATTTGTACGGCCAAACTTTTGATGTGGTAACTGACCATCACGCACTCTGTTGGTTGGCTTCACTGAAAGATCCTTATGGTCACGTCGGACGTTGGGCGCTACGCCTCCAGGAATTCGACATACGCGTCGTCTACCGATCGGGGCGAAAGCACTCTGACGCAGATGCACTTTCACGTTCACACGTGAAATCCGACGATACGGAAATATCAACCCTTGACCCTCCCCTCTCTGCTGTCAGCGTCACATACATATCATCTGAACAGCGGAAGGACCCTTGGAATGTCTTGCTCTTCAATATGCTCTCTAATGCATCAACTTCCGGTTACCATCGTGCTTTTCGCCGCCAAGCAATGCATTTGTCATACGGGATGGCCTGCTATACCGTCGCAACAATCAGGTGGCGGGTCGTAAATGGCTGCTAGTCATACCCAGCCATATGCAGTCTAATATCTGTGAATATTGTCATGCCGAACAGCAACATGCACACGCCAGTGCGCTAAAGACGTACGAGTGGATCCGCCAACGTTGCTATTGGCGCGGTATGTACACGTTTGTACGCAAACACATTTGCACATGTTCTTGGTGTCAGTAGCGCAAGACATGTCCTCATTCATCCGGTCAACTGCAGCCTATACCATGCCCTGCATGCTCATTTGACCGTGTTGGGATTGACCTATACGGCCCACTACAGTGCTCTGTTGGTGGTAATCGATGGGTGATTGTGGCTGCCGACCATCTGACAAGGTACGCCGAAACCGCAGCGCTACCTTCGGCTGGTGCTCGTGATGTTGCAACCTTCATCTTGCATCGGTTCGTTCTTTGTCGTGGGGAACCACGAGAGCCCCTGAGTGACAGAGGTCACGTATTTTTGTCCGAAGCTCTGCCGCAGCTCCTACATTCACGCCGTAGGGTACACCGCACATCAACAACCTACCACCCTCAGAAAAACTGCCTAACGGAACGTTTCAATAGAACCCTGGGAGACACTGGGACCCTGGGAGACAATACAACTTTGGGAGATTAGCATCTGCCCTGGTAAATCCAGGGCAGATCCTAATCACTCGCACTTACATGGCAAGACCAGCTATCTGAGTCTATAACGGGATTCCGTGACGCCGCGCCATTTGAAAATGATATTTGACCAATAGATTAGCAAATCTATAGCGTTTCTGTCTTTTTATTTTTTATTGTACTTCTGCGATTTGTCTTATCGATACGCTGCATGCATTAGTGCAAATGTGCTGATATTTTAGGAATCGCACTCATATTCTACCCGTGTTTTTTTTATATAAAACCTTCTGCCACGTTAGCGAAAGCACGTAGCGTTTCCTTTGAGTGACTGCCAAGTGCACTGCGGTGTGATAGGCAATGGACATTCCCACTTTGCTGCTCGATTATCTCTTCAAGGGGATTTGGGCGAGAAAATAACTGTAACGAGGACCGATGCTGCTAGGCTACTTCGAATGGTCGCACAAGCAGTCACTGTCTCCAAAAAGAATACAGCGAGTAGACTGCACAGCCAAGACCTCCACTGCCCAAACACTTTACGTCTTCAGACACCTACAGGACTACGCCAAAATGACGCCACTCTGTATTGCCGTTCATTGCTGAGAGTTGTTTTTCCGAAGTCATATTCTCCTTTCGAATCAGAATGACTGACAACCTTTTTGTGACAACTGTGGTAGCGATAAAGCATTAGGCATATTTAGCTGATCGTATTACAGTGAAGACTTATCAGATCGAAACTCGGGTCACGCGTCGCGCCGTTGTTGCCCGCTGCTACCACCACCGGTGTCCATAACCACTATCGTGAAATAAGGAAAAAAAAATCCTTCTACCAAAGACACGGTGGGGCGTGTTTCAACTGTTCATTTTCTTTTCTTTTTTTCAAGTTCTTTTTTTAGAATTTTCCTTTTTGCCACCTCGTGTGTAGGGTAGCCGACCGAGCCTAGCTTGCTTAGCCTTTCTCTTTTGTTTCTTTCTCTTTCTCTCTTTCCAGGTCTCCTGATGTGGCTCGTATCATTTCTTGCTCCACAATACTCTGCGAAGTAGTTTGTCAGAGATCTATTAAAGACACAGTTCAAGTTTGAGTCTGAGATGTGAGTGTTGGCAAAGTACAGTGATTGCGCACTTTTTCATATGAATATTCGTAGCATGAATTTTGAGCTTGGAGCGTTTAGGAGGTAGTATATCAGTTTTCTTGTAAACATGAAAATGGCTGAAAACAAAATTTGGACGTTTATTTGCCTGTGCTGCTGAATTTAAAAAAAGTTTGCTTTTACTAAAGGCATGTTCATTGTTTGAGGTCCCAGAAGCACGGTGTGATCATCGTAGACGTCCTATTGCAGGGCTACGAAAATTTCGACCACCCGGTGTTCTATAGAACGTGCACTGACATTGAATATTACATTGGTATACTGGCGGAAAGCCCAAACTGAAACCAAATTTGTTGATTTCCTGACGTGACCTTGTTAGGGTATTTTGAGAAGCGTTTTGAAGCTTTGGTGGGGCTTGGTGGTAGTATACTTTACTGCCACGTAAAATGCGTGGATTCGATTCCGGCTCAATGAGTATTTTACAATCTTCACGAGTATTCCATCAGGATATTTCCCCCTTCCTAATGTTGTCAACATCGCAACACGATTTTGTGTGACACGGGCTAGTTCACCACTTTCATTAAGACCAAAAGCCTAGGTAAATATAGTCTGAACTACCTATGGCTTATACTCGAACACCATGGAAAGCAATATGCAGGTGTGTGCCCAAACTTCCTCGCGGAAAACGTTTCTTGACGTGCGCAGCAGAGAAGTCACGTTATTCATGTCATCACCTGCTCATTGTGTTCAGCGTATATTCACGTCCTCTGTGTTAATTTTGGTACCTGATTCATTTGCATCGAAGAAGGTTTGGCTGCGAACAAGGGGGGTTGTAATAAAAGGCTAAAATCCTGCGTTTCTTGTTTGGCGCCCCATGGCTCCTTCAGTGGTCTGACATTGCCTGTCCGTATCAATTCATGAAAGTGGTCACGCCAGGATCATTGAAGCAGAGACAGAAAGCGCACGTTCAGTGAGCACACCAATGGTAATAAGGTTAGTGACTGCTGTAAAATGTCAGACCATTTGTGAAAGACATCGCACTCTTCACAACCCGCTGCTTAAATTTTCTGCCAACATTCGCTGTAAATATTTGTTCCTTCTTTCAGATGGCGTTGGTTCGCTTCCCAATCTGATCCTTATTTTTACTCTGCATTCACCATGATTTCCCCTTTAAGACAAAGCCACCAATGATCCGTCCTTTCCGCTACATGGGTTTTGTTACTCGCGTCAAAACTACCAACGTCTGTACTCGACATTCCTCTATAAACTTAAACTGCTTTTCTCATGAGAGTTTCTGGTTGGGCCACCATAGCTTGCTGGTCGCAGACAATAAAGTTCTTTTGTCACCCTTCACTTGGGGCAGAAACCCGCCAATTGCTGTCTATAGTATAGTGAAAGGGGTTTGATGAACCCAAAGTCATGTTCGTCGTACTTTCACGAAAGCGACTGACTGGCTGACTGTCTGTGTAGCGACTGACTGTCTGTGTAGTGAGCTAGCTGGCTAGCTAGACAGACAGACAGACAGACAGACAGACAGACAGACAGACAGACAGACAGACGGACGGACGGACGAACGGACAGACAGACAGACAGACAGACAGACAGACAGACAGACAGACAGACAGACAGACGGACGGACGGACGGACGGACGGACGGACGGACGGACGGACGGACGGACGGACGGACGGACGGACGGACAGACAGACAGACAGACAGACAGACAGACAGACAGACAGACAGACAGACAGACAGACAGACAGACAGACAGACAGACAGACAGACAGACAGATAGATAGATAGATAGATAGATAGATAGATAGATAGATAGATAGATAGATAGATAGATAGATAGATAGATAGATAGATAGATAGATAGATAGATAGATAGATAGATAGATAGATAGATAGATAGATGCATTGTGAAATTTGCTGTAGAGCCGTGGGGTGAATAATGGACATCTTCCCATTTTTTTGCTTTTTTTGCGTGCCATAAGAGCTGAATAAAATTGGGTAATGACTTTGTATTAAGAATACGTGTGACCTACCTAAACGCAGGTTTTGTGCCACTTACACTTTCGAATTTCGAAAGGTTACTTCGCGTGTTTTTTTTTCGTATATGAAACAGCTGCGGTTCATTGTATTTATAAGATCAGAACAGTTCCTTGTCCCCATTCTGCTTAATGGAAACACAAAAAAAGAAGAGGGGTGCACAATTAAAGGTGAAATTTCGACTGCTAGGATTCATGCACGTCACAAGAAAAGCCAGCAGGGAGCCGAAAGAAACGTTCTTTTTATTAGCTTTCCCAATCGAAGGGCTTAACTTGTTAAGAAGAAAAGAAGAAAAAGGTAACCTCTTGAAAAACAATTGTGCTCAGAAGTTGCTGCCATGCTCGGGTAACTATATAATATGCAGTCGAATAGGAGAAACTTGCAGTTCTGCGGATTGTCTATCGAAACACACCACAGGAAAGAGCCAGTATGAAGGTCTTCGTAGGAATCACGATCTTGTCTGTTGGTATGGGTCTACGAATTTGCTATTTCATTGCAACTGAACATGATCAGAAAAGAAAAACGTCAGGAACACCACGTAGAAATGTTAAATACAGTATATATTTATTTCGAACGTTTTGCAATGTTCCCATAATTTTTCTTGCACTACAAGACGAAACTTTCCGAACTTTGTATTGATATTATAAGAGTGATAATGTCCTAGGAACATGCCTTTTCAATATCACCAAGTATGTGGGACCTTTTCTATCGTGAAATTCAGCAAAAGCTGCATGTGTTTAGTATACTTTTTTTCAAAGCAATGGTCACGTCCGCCTTATTGTGTCACCTCTCAACTAAAGCTAGAAGCATCTAATATAAAGTAGCTCCAGCTAACGTGGTACACATAGCCTGCAGAAAGTCTTTCCATGTGAATATAAACTTAAGTTTTTTGTGCTTCGCGCTTTATCTGGTATCAAGCCACCGGTATTGACGAGCCAACGTTACATTCCAGAAGAAATCAAAAACCTGGTTCAATGTAAAATAATTACTAGCGACAAAGTTTCATTGTAATTCATTAAATGCTTATTAACTGTTAAAACGCAATGTTCTGCAACTATGCGTTGCTGTTCAGGCTAGTATTTCTGACATAGTACGCACAGTGAAAATGGAACTTACCACAGCCAAAAACCACGGCAATAAACCTCACGTTTGTGCTCAACCTCCTCAATGTACTCGTATGCACTTCTGCATTTCATTGCAAAAACTCGCGCCCACTGGCAAGCACATAGTTATAGTGATCACTCTCCGTTAGAAAGGCTTTGCACAAAACCATCTATTAGTGCGTGAGAGTATTTGCTTGCATGTCCACCTTCCTCTTTTTTATCTCTGCATACCGCGTCGCGCAGAAAAAAAAATCACCAGGGCCGTTTCTTTCGTGCACAATATTCAGAACAAAAAAAAGATGAAAGGGCAAACATATGAGAATAACGAAACGCGTTGCTGGGCCAGCTGTTGATTAGTGTGCAAAAACAAAGGACGGAGCGCACTGCTTTAGGTTATTACCTTTTGCAACCCTGTTGCAAGCGATGCTCTTTTTTGTCTTCTTGTTTTATTTGCCTTGTGTTGCGTCATTACCTTGTGTTGCACGCAGTCGAGAACAGTGGCCGAGAACGAGAATAAATGGCACGCGAGCTTAAAAAACAAAACATGCAGATGCATCTGTACTATTCAAGGAATTTACGTAGCCTTATCTTGACTAGTTATATCGAAGGTGACTGCACACCATTCTCTACAAAATTATGAGCTATCACCCGGTGATTCGTGTCAAACTGTACTCATAAAGCAATCACGGTGATGAAGAGCACAGAATGAACCAGTTCTCTGCAACACACTAATTACGAGTACGTGTTTTGGCACGCCAGTTTTTCGGGTGTGGCAACAGTAAAATATGTTACAATTTCATGCTATGCTACACAAGGGTCAGTTTTAGTCAGAGCGCCCACCGTGCCAGCAATGCCAAAGCAAAGTGGGTCTGACGAGCAAGTAGTCTTTTCAGCGTCATCAGGGGTAAGTCGAATATTATGCGTGTGAAACATCACATAGGCGGCTCCATTCTGCAATAAAATTCAGCGATGTGCTTTTCTTAACAAAAAATAGATAAATCTGGCTATGTCATCACGATCACTGATGCGCGTACAACATGATTTAAGAAAACACACTAAATATTACGATACTGCCTTATCTGAATTCTGAGCTCAATTGTTTAGGTTAGCTGAGAATATGTACATGCATCAAGGCGGTGGAGCAGTGAACGACTGGGAGTGTAGAATGGTCACTTGTTCGTCAACTTAACGTATAGAGTACCTGGCATCAGCAACTTTCAGCACCACCGGCTGGTGCGAATATTGCACTGAACTATAAAGGGCCTTTAAGTGCCTACTAAAGCCTTCCACACAAAGTGCCCCTTCGACCAAGCCACGTCTTCTGCCATTCCTCATAATTGTTCTGTTGCGCAAAGCGCAAGCAGGCACGAGGCATTGCCAGCGTCAATTCACACGAGTGAATGAAGGATCAATCTTCGCAGCGGACGGCACACCACGTGACGTGTGCGTCATCGAAACGAGCCGTCCTCGCTTCATCCGCTCTCCTCCGCTCGCGGCACGGATCGAAAAGCGTCGCCGCTATTTTAATCCGTCCGTTTGGCGGTCGTCTGCCCTCAATCGTAAAAATTTAGCGTCAAATCTGTCAACATTAGTTGGATTGGCATGGCTATAGGAAGCAGGTTGCCGGCTTAAAAGCCACGTGTTTTACTTTTGCGGCAACGACCGAATGTGCCTGGTGTGACAGTGGAAGAGGCGAGTAGTTTTTGGTCGCATAAATGCGCTGCATAGGCATAGGAGTCGAGATTTCGAGGATTCCATGAGCGTAGCCCCGGCGGTGTACATGCGACGTCTCTACTGCTGCATCGTATTAAACTAATCACGTGTCTATCCGGTCCCCGGGGCAGCGAGATTTCGCCCTTGCGTGTAAATCTAGCTTTAACACAGCGGCTCGCAGGCTCTTAAAAAGGATAATTCCCTGTAGCAGCCTCTCTTTCACTGCTTTCAGCTCTCGTTCCCCCTATTGGTTAAGCCAACAGCAGTGATGTCGCTCAACGCAGGAACGGCAGTAGCATGTACTCCATTTCAAATCAGATGCAACGCTGTGAAAGCTAAGGCAGAATCTCGGTCAGCAAAACATATATATCACTCCGCGTGTCTCGTGCTCAGCTTTTGTCGTTGTAAAGACTTGCGTGAGTCGAGCACAAATTTCCACATGACACATGGCGACTACTGACCTCTACAGTGGTCGCGACCACCTGCAAAACAAAATACAAACGATCGAAAACCATACGGTAACCAATCCAGCTGTGTAGTAACAACCATGTAACAGAGCTTCTGCGCTTTTAATGCACAAAACTTGGTCATTTTTTGCTGAACCTTAAACCAAAAAGAAAAAACGCCAGGCCTGAGCGGAAGGCACAGCACAGTCACAGCGAAAGCTAGAATAGCGGCCTTTCAGGGCGTTTCAAAGCACTCATCATGTAACTACTGCAAGCACACTTGCTTGACACCACTACGGAATCATTAATAAGCTTTTGGATAGTAGGCCGGCATTCGCTATGCTATTTTTCGCCAGTTTTCTGAGAAGCGTGGTACCCGCTAAACACTTGAAAGGAATTTTGTGCCAATTGTTCATGCAGGGGCTGACGATGATGAGGCATTATGGCTGAAGTGGGTATTCACCACAGTTAATAGGGGAACAAAAACAAGATTTTGTAATGGGATGAATCATTGCACGGTTCAATCGTTGTGCTATTCGCAGTGTGTGACAACTGGTTGTTCTTTCGCTGTTTTAAAACGCGTTATAAGTCGTATTAACGCGATTGCTTTTCCGACATTGAGACTGCCTAGGGCAAGTTTGCCAACAAGTCATGAGCACCGGCACAGCCCAGTGGTATAATACTGGACTGGCACACAGCAGACGCGGGTTTCCAGCCCCACTGTGTCTTTTTTTTTCTAATTTTACGCGATGTGGTTACGGACACCGGCGGTGGCGGAGGTGGAGGTGGAGGCGGAGGCAGACCCGAGTTGGGATCTCCCAACAGCTTTCGCTGTAAAATTTGTTTAGGAAAGTTGAGTTAAGATAATGCGAACGCATCAACTGCAAGAAGTTTCGCTATGTTCACAGCGTTGCACCTGATGTATGAAACGGAGTGTGAAAGCGGTGCCCTAGAAATAATAGCTATTGTCAAAGGGTTACAATTTCGATATGAACTACCGGACCTAGTCCTGAAATTCTGCTGTTTTGCAAGCCAATTTCACGGTATAAACATGAAGCATTCTGTACTTTTCGTTAAACACTGTAGGGGACTATTAGTTATCCAGCAAACTTTGCAACATTTCTTCGATAAAGCATTTCATCAAAATAACTTTTCAAGTACTTTTATTATATCCGAAGTTAAAAACATTAGCGGACCCTAAACTCTTAGTGTACTTAAACATTAGCGGACCCTAAAACATTAGCGGACCCTAAAGCTTCGCCTTTAGGAGTTGAACGCGACGGCGACATCCTGTTTCTAGTGCGTACTTCAAACACTTATTGCGTGAAACCCTTTCGAGTTTGCTATGCACCCACTACGTGGACTTAAGGAAGTAGGCGCAGTAGCATGTATGCCTTTTGTAGAGGGAGGTACCGGCATTGAACCACGGAGTCATTATGATAATCACAGTTTCTGACCCCCGTGGGCAATGGACGCTTGTATCACGCAATAATACTGCAATATTTCATGTTGCATTGTGAATAATGCATGCCGGAGGCGTGTGTTTGTGAAGCATGAAAGCTAACTTTACTGCATTTCCAAGCAGAGGAAGTTATTTTTACTGTTTTCACAAGCATAGGCGTGGCCGTGCTAGAACAACCGCTTGCCACGCAAACGACCCGGGTTCGATCTCCGCTTAGACCCAAACAACTTTGGTTTGGTTCACACTCAGCTAAACTTTTTTGGTCACGCCTAAAATGATCATTTTTCGCTCACAACTAACGACGCTGACACGGCACGGGAATTGACGCTGGCACGGGAATTTCAGCAAAACGAGCTTTTTATCGCTATCGCGTTAAATATCGAACACTCTGGTTAGCATGCGGCCAGGAAGCCAGAGCCGCTATCGGCAGAGAACCTCTCCCTATTTTTTTTTCGCTAGAGTCAGCAGCAGGCCTACCTTTAAAATGCATTACTACGTGCTGAAAACGAGCAATGAAATACTCATAAAATTTCCAGCCTAAATGAAAAGCTAAGTGGAGTTCTGTTACTCAAACATATTCCTGCTAAGTAAGTCCATGTCTGTATTTAGTGAAAATCATGCACTAACATCTGGCTTCCGGTTGAAAATATTTCTCATTAACTTTTTTTCTCAATTCTAGTCACTTTCGCTCATGCTGGCGCCAAGATGGAGCTCCCGCTGGGCCCCTCAGTCTCAGGATCATTGGGAGCCAGCGCTACCGGAGTCTCAAGGGCAGGAGCTGGAGGTTTGGCTGGTGGTTCACTCGGACCTGTTGGAGCACTAGGAGGCTTGCCTGGGGGAGTCGTAGGCGTCTTGCCCAGTGGCTCTTCCTCTGTTGGTGTCCGCTCTGGATCTGCGGTACGTGGCGTTGGACCTTCAGGTGTCGGACGTGGCGTAACTGGATTCGTCCTTCCCGGTGCTGGCTTCCCTGGCGCATGGTTCCCTGGTGCCTATGTACCAGCATATTACGGCTATGGTGGCCTCGCTGACAACTACGGCTTGGGCTTAGTTGGCGTCCCTCTTTTTGGTGGATATGGCTATGGTCCTTACGGAGGCGTGTTCGGAAATGGCGGCTACTGGGGTGGCTTCGCTCCTGTATTTCCCGGAGGCTTTGCATTTGGGGCCTTTCCGGGTGCCGCTGGGGTTGGGGCATCATCTGTTCGGGGTTCAACCAGCAGTGGAAGTGCAAGCGGAAGCCTTGGTGCAGCAGGCCGTGTGGGAGCAAGCCTAGTTCCCGGTGGGAGCCCCGCTAGGTAAGAACACTTCAATAAATTAACAGGTATGTGTCGACCACCGAATACCTTTTGAGAGTTTTATCCAATACATCTTCGTGTACTCTTTTGTCCCTTATCAACCCTTCCTTTTTTTCTCTTTTTATTCTCTCTTTCGTTCTCTCCACCCTTTCAACAATACTACTTTTTTATATATAAAAGAGAAATGCACATATGAAATATCTACAGCCAATAAAACATACACTTTCGGTGGTATTTGGCCATATTGTTTGTTTTGTTTTATTGCTTTCACTTGTAATGTCCTAAAATACCACATAAGCTCATTTACTCTAAGCGAATTTCTACTTTTGCTCGTAAGCATCTAAATATTCATAAAGACAACATTTCACCAAATGCCAGTTACTAAGTCTCTGATGTCATAAGCGAACAAAAGAGTGTGCACTTTGGACAAGAGGCATAAGACTGCAAACCTACAGCGGAGTTAGTGTTTGATCTAGCCCAGTTTTTATAATAATGCTGAGTTTTTGCTACAGATCTCAAGTTTTTGCTAATAACGCAGCTACCTTTCTCCGGTTTCATTTGGTTCCATACAGTATGCACGTGTCACATGATTTTGGCTGGAACATGTCCGGTGACTAGTTACATAATATTATGTGATTTCGATAACATCACAAGCTGTTATGCCATTATGGCTACTGAGGCAGTTTGTCCTATACTATTACACGATTTTAGCTTGTGAATAGCTGCGACGTGGGCTATGACTAGAACATGTCACGTTACTAGCTGTCACGTGGTTTTAGCGGCATGGTGTCACGCCACCAGCTGTTACGGGAAGTTGCGTGATTTTAGCAACAGGGCTGGTTTATGGCGAGAAAATGTCACGTGGTTAGCTATTACATGTTTTGGGGCAAACACATGTGACACGGCTACTTGTTACGTGCTGTTGTGGGATTTCAGGCATGTGATTAGATTTTACGTAGTTTGGTCACTGGACTAGCTATTATATGATTTTTGGCGGTAACATGTCCCGTGCTTTCAGTCACCGGACTATTACGTAATGTTAGTCACTTTACTAGTTATTACGTTATCTTACGTAATTTGACTCCCGTGACTTGTTACACGACGTTACGTGATTTTTACTCACGTAACAGACACGCCCAACAGGGCAAAACGTTGCACGTGTTGTCGGAGCGAAGCAGAAGAGGAAGAAAAATAAGTGCGTGTCGTTCCATGATAGGGATGATTTCTGCTCGCGCTGCCCAGTGCATCGAAGAGTTTAGTGATCTCTATTATAAATTTTATTGTATTTGAAATAATATTAGCAGGTGGTGCTTGAGATTTTATTTTAACTAATAATAAAAGGTGACAAAATAATGAAACTGTGGCCGACGCCAGCATAAGAAAGGCTCTTTACTATTACAAGAACATGCTAGGAGTGAATTTATTTATTTATTTATTTATTTATCTGTTTGTTTAGAGCTGCCGCAGATTTGACTCTGGGTATGAGAAGTACGCATTCGCATTATGCTTTTTTATCAATTGTGCAATACAGTGTAAACATCGACTTGATGGTACATGAAGCTCGTTAGAAAATGATTGGTGATTGTACAATAGACGCGACAACTGAGTAAGCGAACAGGCTGCTGATTTCTGTAAATATTTGCGAAAGTGAAATCCCAGTGGTAGTACCAGATGAACCTTGATAACACATTCTTCTCGCTGTCATATGCCATTATTTTTTAATAGGGACTAATGCATCATGGACTTCCTGCTATTTCGCAAGTGTTTTACTGCTAAATCAGAAGGGAATACCAAGCAATACTTGAAATTTCGTTCAATTAAGCCAACTAAGCTTCTTAATATTTTTGATTACCTTTCAGCCAACTACCCAAGCTAAAATGACGTCGCCATGTCTAGGCCTACGACAGTAGAAAAGGTAAGCGGGTTTCTACATCAATGCTCTTTTTTCAACGTTGTTTGCTTATGATACTGCACTAAAGTGTTTTAACTCACGTTTAATGGTATGGGTCGTAAATTTCATTCACGGGCCAGGACTAATCGTTCAATAAACTAATAAGCTTTTTTTAGCAATTTTATTTAGTTATTTTCATATACCTTGCGGCCTGCAGACATGATTTGTCATATTAGGTGTCCCCATGCTAGGAAGTGCACCCTAAAACAAACCATGCTTTGTGATCTGCTGGCGTCCTGGTTAATTAAAGTGGGAAAGTGGCTGTGAGAGAAAAGTGTTGGTTATGTGTACAAGACACGAAACCACTTCAAATACATTTCCTGAAGATCAAATCTGGATTTTCTGTGCACGTCCGTGCAACGCCCAATTAAGTGGAAATATATTAACATTTAAAAATAGTTCTGATTTTTTCGTGCGTATGTTTCAGAGATCAAGTCTTCAAATTTACGCAAATATTTCACAATCAGTGACACACGCAGCTCAACTAAGAAGCGTACGTTTAATTTTACTTTAGCTGATATAAGCCTACTCGTTTATGATGAACTGCTATAGATTTCGATGCTTCTCCTCAAGACATGATTGTTATACTGACAAACATTTTTTTCTTTCGTTTCAGGGCAAACGTGCACTACCCCGGACGATTGAATAATCTAACAGTAACGTCAGTGCAGCAAAAACCGTTGATCAGACTGCATTTAAATTAGTAGACATAAAATAAAACGTGTTTCGGAGGATTTGAACTGCCACTGTTTGTGTGCTTCTATATTTCAAGAGCTAACAAAAGGACATTCACATTTCACTACAATTTAGTAATCTATTGACAGAGTGATGTATTATTGTATAAATCAACAATGCTCATCTGCACATATTGACGAATGATATAAGTATTGAAACTACCTTGGTAACAAATAATATAAACTTGCTCTGGTAACTTCAACACTGCAAGAAAACGGAGTAGTTTTTGCTGACGTGATACACCCTAATGATCGTGAGCATCTAAATTATGAACGTACCTTAGCTACAAGCTTTTTCGTATTCTAGTTGATTTAAGCTTCATTAGGTCGTGAGCTGTCACCATACGAGTGTGTATCACTTTCATGTAACCTGATTTCAAAGCGCTATTCAGTGCATCACGGCATAAGCAAGAAGAAAAATAGCCTCTACTACTCCTTACAAATGCCTTGAAAGCTTTGCTGCCAATGCTATTACTTGGAAAAAATTGCTTTGTTACCAAAGCCCAGCAGTGTTTAAACTATTCATTAGAAGTACTGCATTAATTTAATGCATGTAATATTTTTCCAAAATATTGACAATAACGCTAATAAAGCGGAATTGATGAAAAAAAGGTAGCGAACGTAACGAGTAAAAAATTCGAACATATTGTTCTTCAAGAGCGCCAACGCTATATGCACAGGAAAGCTGTGAGCAAATTTGAGGTGTTCAGGAGTACCACAAAAAATAGCCGACAGATAATCCAATGAAACTTGTAAACGCGAAATTCTGGTTCTGTCACCCACAAGCGACATTGTATGTTAGACGGTAGCGTAAAAACAGCCGCGCCTGCACGATATTTTTTTTACTTACTGAGTTTTTTTTTACGACAGCTGTCATGAGATCAGAACACGGGTCACACACAAGGCCGTAATTGTCCGTCGCCGCCGCCACCGGTGTCCGTAACCCGTATCGCAAGAAATAATAAAAAAACTCAGAAATAAAAACACCAAGCAAACAGTAAGATTTGTACCTGAGTCCGCTGCCTGCCAGGCCAGAATCACACCACCTAAACTCTTTTTTAAACTGCCTTTGCGCAGCTTTATTGCCTGGAAAGGAATCGCGTTATAATGAGTGCCACGCGTATGTGCCAATGGTGGCGAGAACGAAGCAGCGCGAGTGTCTTTGGCTGAGAGCAGAGACGAAGAAGACGTTGCAGTGTTTGTCCTGTGATCGATAAAGCGTATTTGTTCGGGGTTCTTTGTGTGCTCGTCGATCCCGCGTCGTCGCACTGGTGGAGGTGCGGGGTAGTCTTCATGCTTGGCACCCCTTCGCGGACCCGACATTCGAGTCCGAAATCGCTACCACCCGTCGACACACTAGTCCACCCACAGTTTAGTCGCCGTCTACGAGGCCTGGCTCCTGAGCTCTACCCCTTGCCAGAAACTGCCAGCAATCTCTTGCCGCCTTCAGCTACCTTGGCTACTGCAGCTCCATTGTGCTGCAACGATCGTCTTTTGCCCTCGGTCAAGGACACTCGCGCTGCTTCGTTCTCGCCACCACTGGCACATATGCGCGGCTTGAGTAATAAAGTGTTTTGGAGCATCAATGGAACAACCAGGCGTCATACAATGCCAATTGCGTGACGAGTCGGTCGTGCAATGCTCGAACCCAATAAAGAGCTTGTTCTTAATCATCCATTAACTGTGGCGCGTACCCACGTCAGGCATAGTTCCTAATGTTCGTCGGCCACTCTATAGATGTTGCACTAAATTCCCACCAAGGGTGTAGCGGACACTACACTTCTACGAAGAATGACGAAGGATAGTGTAGCGAATGCTGGCTTACTACACAAAAACAATAGTTGTTTATTACGTAGTGGGCACTCAGGAAGTGTGCTGGTAGCAGTTACCGAGAGAGTGCTTAGAAAAAGGCTCTGAAAGGCCACTCTTTAAGCTTTCACTGTGACTGGGCTGTGCGTTCCACGTGGGCCTGGTGTTTTTAAAGACGATAGTCTTTCTTGGGGACCATCGACGCAAAAATTTGTCTGTCTGTCTGTCTGTCTGTCTGTCTGTCTGTCTGTCTGTCTGTCTGTCTGTCTGTCTGTCTGTCTGTCTGTCTGTCTGTTCGCTATTAACGGTTTCATAAACGGCACCGAAGTGACCAAACGATACTCCAAATGGCCGACCTCATCCGCAGCGCCCACCAATATTGCTCAAGATTCCGCATTCATACTTGTGCGATTGTCAATTAAAAGCCATTTATTGCGCATATCTGAGGCACCATACCAACATGTCAATATTGCGTATGTGTATTTTTTTCTTGGAAAATTGTACATAAGTAGTTCTAAGGACCGTAGCGATTATTATGCTGCGCTGACCATGCAACGCTTGCACGAAAAAGCAAGTTTCCAACGCTTTGCTAAGACGACACGGTGGTTGCACCTACCCGTCGCCTTCCGTTCGGCACCTTATCACCTCGGATACGGGCGCGCACGCCGCGCGCTTCGTTTTCCAGGATAACTGCCGGATAGCGCTCACATCTCACGTGTGACGCGACATGATGCGCTCGTTCGCCTCCGTTGCACTCTCGAGGCACTCTAATGCAGCGCTTCCAGAATACCATTCACCGATTTTCTTGCGCAGAATATCAAATAAGCGTTTTTTTCACTCTCTCCAGGCGCAGGACTCGCCTTTCGAAGACATTTGCAGTTTAACATGCAGATACGGGGCCAATTTTTTTTTATTTCTTGCAATACTTGTTACTGACCCCTGCGGTGGCAGCGGCGTTGGCAGCGGACAATCACGGCGCCACATGTGACCTGTCTTCTGATCTCTTAACAGCTTTAGCTGTAATAAAGATGTAGAAGTTTCCAGGTTAGCAATAAAGACAGATAGAGGCGAAAGAAGGTAGAAGCTCAAAAGAGGAGAGAGTGGGGGAGGGGCGGCAGCAAATATGCAGGGGGGGTGTAGACACCACGGGTAGTATTGCCTAGAGGACACAGAAGGAGTCGCGAGGGTACCTTGGCAGACGCTCCATCCGTCGGCGTTGAGAGGCAAGAGGAAGGGGGCATAGAAAAAGAGAGATAGGAAGAGCAGACGCGCATGCGCAGTAAGAGTGGGCATGCCACACGCCGGATTGAGCTCGACTCCAAGCTTCTTCGCATCTAAAAATCAGGATGCTTGTGCTTCGAGTACAAGAGTATATCCATGGCTCGGCAAAGATATTTTGAAATCATCGCGATACAATGCAAGATACTTCGACAAAAAGTATCCGTAATACGGATACAAGATACTGCCGCACAATCTAGATGCGATACAATACTTGTCCATTGTGTTTCAAGATACATCAATACATTTGCCATTTTTTTGTTATAGACCCCCACAATCTAGTGACCACTTGAAAATTTCTGCAATCTCTGAAAGCCGTGGTCCGAGCCTTTTCGTCTGGATTGGTTTCGGCTTAAGTAGTTCGTATCTTTGATCATAGGGATATTCCTGAACATTGCATAATTTAGTTTTCAGCTCACCTCAGATCACATCTGGCCTCCATGGCAAACCTAAACGAGATCGCCACGCCTGAGCACGCGAACTTACCGTGCTGGGCAGCCTGTGGGATCTTAAGCCTCCAACCTAATGGTATTTAGAGATGTTCTCTCGACTTTCAGCGAGGTGACCAAACATTATCAGCTAGTCAGAAGGGTCATCCCCCTTCCTCATGTGAAAATTTGTAGAGCCCAGGCATCTACCTTCCGCATGCTTCAAACCAGGTCGTACCCCAGTCTTCGTTCCCACTGCCAGTTAATTGAAGGAATTGATCCAAGATGCCCAGATTGGAGCACCTCATTTACGTTAGACCGCATGATCTGGCAGTTCCCCTCATTACGCAGTTCTCAGCGCATGACCGAAGGGAAATGGAGCTCTGCACTCAAGAACTCAGAACTTGCACATCCACTCAAAGCTGTCCAGAGGGCCCATGACGCGGTGGGGACTCGGCCTACCCGTTCCGACGTAGAAGTGGCACGATGCTCTACCTCCTTGAAGTAGTGCTTCTGAGGACCTCAATAAAATACTCTGTCTACCTGCCCGTCTGTTCTATCTCATTTCAATGAAATGTGTGTTTGGCAACTTCAAAAGTTTTGTCACAAAGTAAATTCGTTTACTTCCGAAAGGAGGGGGAGAAGGAATAAACGTTTATTTTTTGAAACGGTGTAGCGGTGTAGGTTCCACGTCCACCTTAGGTGGGAGGTCTCCTCATTGCTGGAACCCTCTGCTCTTGGCTGCCTCCTTGGCCCTGGCGACGAGACGTCGTTGTTGGTCCAGGTCTTCCAAAGCGAGCTTGGCCTTCCACGTACTCCCAAAAAATGAATTAGAGTTAGATTTAGCTGCTTGACAGGACAGCTCTGTAGAGACTTTGCTGACAGTGGTTCTTGCTTGTCATTTCTGTAATTGATGAGCGTTGCTGCTGAGCTTGCCGATTAACTAGTGGATTGCCATCTAATTATACAAGCTTCAATAAGAGAGCGGCTGCCACTCTGCTAGAAATCAAACTCTCCAATGAGGTAACATGTTCCCAGAAAACTAAGTAATTCAGTCTACAAGCAAAGCGCGTTGTCCTCTGATAGCGCAAATAAGTGTCGTCAGCCTTCGTTAATCTGATCATTGGCAGAACGCGTTTTGTATTTTTGCAGCAGTGATTGAACTTTCGAACGTGCATGTGCAAGCTTGCGAATTATTAGTGTGGTGAGCATGCTGCGCATAATCCGAGTAACAACTTTGTACATTTTATGTCAGAAAACTATGATATGATTATCAGGACCGCAGAAGCGCAGAGCTTCAGAAATTTTGACCATGCGCAGTTTTTTTTAGCGTGGAATAGAATCTTAGTACATGTGCCTCTATATCACTTTCGTCTCCATCGACATGCGGCCGCTGCAGCACGATTTGCGCGTAATTTAAGCAGCACAGTCTGACACAATTTAGGAAACAATGTGGGCAGCTTGCGTCGAGCGGTCATGAGTTTTTGGTGACTCAGGCTCAATCGCACCAAAAAAAGTAATAATAATAAATAAGAGTGCGTGGCAGCATAGTTGCACAATATAATATTAACACAGTTAGAAAAAACACTGCTTCAAGCAGTCATGCTAAATAAGTAGAGATGCACAATACAGGTGGCACTCATACTAGCTGTGACAGTTAACCATGATGTATTTCACTTTAACTTTACCTGTTAAGGCGAGACAATAAAAAAGAATGAGTGCGTACAAAAAATTGTCTGAAATGGCTTGTTGGGACATTCATCGAAAAACGAGTCGTTTGACATAGTGTTTATCTAATCCCCCTTTCAAGTTCTTTACGATGCTTCCAAGTTATTCCGATTATTAAAACGCAAACTTATTCGTTCCTTTTAGCTAGCAGTAAACGGAATATTTAGTGCTATATATTAAACGCACGTCCATTTAATCATATATTTGTTTCACCGATCGCCTTTGCAAAAGAGTAAGCTCAATACAATATAAATGTGTTAGTAGTAGCAAAAATAAAGCAGACATTAAAGGGAAGGATAAAACAGAGAGCTTACTTTGACTGTACTTGACATAAGGCATATTGCTTTAGCGGGACCAAGAAAAAATCGTTCAGAGCGCTAGGTGGTGCATAAAATACAAAGAAGCACAAGTTTCAAAGATCTTGTGCTGAGAAACATTTTAAATTTCAAGAACTCTTTGAATAGAAACAGGGGGAAGAAAATGACAAGGTATGCCATGATATCCTGTGATAGGTTGCTTTATTAGAGACAGCATCAGTGTGGGTGATGCTGTAGCTCCACGCCGGCGAGCAGCATCCGAGTTTGTGCGTTTATCACCACATGCATTGTGTTAAAGGGCTGTTGCAAGTGGCTAAGGGTAAGGTTCATGACTCTGACACAAACAAAAAAGCATAAATCTTGAAAAAAAGACATGTAGGCAAGCACACACACGCATAGTTTCTGTGGAGACTCCACGAGCTCTGTCGTGATGCTCGGCTTCACAGAAAGAGAGGCGCACGCCTCGAAGCTTTCCTTCACTGCTGGAGTCGGCGACAAGACAAAAAGATGTCATTGGCCTTAGTTTTATTGAGGTGACTTAGTGGCACCAGTACGAGCCTGACAAGCGGAGTTCAACCAGCGATCAATGTTTCGCATGGTAGAGCGTTGCGACCGCAGTGTCTTGTATCTTAAGATGCACGATACATTATCAATCGTAACATAAATACAGATACAGATACTCGTCTGGCGAGACGTATTGTGATACAGATACAAGATGCCCAAAAAGTATCTAATATAGCCTCTCAGATACATGTATCCTCGGTACTGCGCAGCCCAGGGTATATCGCAATAGCATAATCAGGCCTCGCGCACATCGCCTTCTGAACTACTGAGCAGCTGTGGTAGGATCTCAGTGCATAACCCAACCGTTTCTAATTAACGAATGACGGTGCACGTAACATTGGTAGTTTCAAACTATCATTGAATGCCTATTTCGATCGCAGTTAAGAGCGCACTACGCCATAAATATTTGTTTTGTAAGTCAGCGAACGACTCACCACGCTTTTGTTGGGCAATATGTGAACCTACGCTGCTGTTTACTTTGTTGATAGTTCCACTGGTGCTGATGAATAAATAAGTCGCAGTGTTTTGCATTGAGTGGGTATTTAAAATGCGTACGCTTTGCTTAAATTCACATATTTCGACAACTGGCACAATTCTACGCATCTACCACGTAGTACATTGTGCGTTGAGGAGATTGCCTTCACTACATGACATTCATATAAATTTTTTTTTCTAGGGCAGTTTTAACAAATCTCGCGGCTCTAGAGTGAATTACCTGCTTTCCATGCAGGCGCCAAAGTTCGATCCTCACAAAGAACCAATAAATTTTATTTGTTTCCTTAGCAACTTTCTCTATTTTTCGCTCACGTACAAGATGATAGTTTTTGGCTCACAATCAATAACGCCCACGCTGAAGCCAGCCGGGATGCTAATGCCGGAATTTCTGCGAAACGAACTCTTTAACGCTGTCGTTTAAAATGGGTAATCATGTACACTTATGTATTTGCATATTTTCCGCACCTCATGCAGCTCCATGCTCAGCTTCCCATAGCTCTCTCATAAAATATCCGATTCGCACTTGGTGTTACAAGTACTAACGTGCGAACTCTCTCTTGTTTATTCATTCTAATTAGACGGCATTTTTCATAACAAAACACATATAGCCTCACAACCATCCTACAAGCAGGCATCCGTGCACTACGCGTAGTGCTAAACTAGGCTATTTCTTTCGAGTTTGCACTACGCCTAGTGCAAGTTCGGCCATTTCTTGCACTGCGTCGTCGCATGTATCCACGAAAATTGAATGCTGTATTATTCTTTGCATGCGGTTCATGAAAGAAGCATTGGTCGCAAGTGAAACTGCACAAGAAGAAACACAGCGCAATGCCGCCCTATTGTACTCTTTAAGCGCAACTGCTAGAAACCCTCCCGCTGTGGGGTGCGACCGTTGTCGGAAAACTTTGCGCTCTTGCGAGCCTACTTTGATCAAACGACGAGCACAACACAGCAGCTTATGAAGGCCTTCATACCCCTCCTCCTCTATTGCGCAGGTGAGGGTTCATTATGCTAAAGTCGCGCCTATATTTAACTCCTCGTGATTAGTGAATTGCATGAACACATCGCGAGCTTCGGAATTCCGTTGTGCAATTAGGTCCTCTCAAATTGTAATACGATTTATCCTTTTTAGTAGACAAGGGCCACAATATCAAATTTGTGATTGAACAAAACTTGACCATTACCAACCATCTCGATTTAAGTAGCTTGTCAGCGTGGTGAACAAAATGCCATAGTTGATCATTGGATTTGGCTACTGAACGGCAGTCATCTCCCAAATTCTCTCTTTCTCTATCAAAGAACCTTCACTGGCAATTTACTTGCTGAACTTTTATTTTGGAACATAAAAGGTTCCTTACTTCGCGTTCAAAGGCGGTCTCCTTTGCTGCTTTTGCCCGTTGTTCTCGCTGTCATTTTTCAAAGAAATGCTTTGTAGTGTGGCCCAATATTGCAAACGAAACAAGGCAGTCGACACAGTTATCCAGACCTGCGAGAGCAAACAAGTTAGCTCTCTGTAATTAACCACGCACTACGCAGCGGCTCTAAGGTTTTCCTGTTCAGACTGTGATTATCAGGTTTCATTTACGGGTTGCTGCAATAGCTTCACAACCGTGTTCGGTTGTGACGATATTAGAGTGACAAACAATAGTAAAGGAAGCAGAAGTGTTTTAACTCGAACTAAGGAACATGCTCTTGTTTACCTAAGCAATCAGTAGGCCTTAACAATAAGCGCCAATCCACCCGAAATGCCTTCCGAGCACAAGGCGTGTGTCAACTCAATTATTTAAACTGTATTGTCTATCCTAATTTAAGCGTCATGCTGAACTTTGTCACTACTACACAAAACCTCGGTTACTTATGCTTGTCGAAATGTGTATGTAGCCTGCGATAGCTTTGGCAAAAAAGAATAATTTAATTTATTATGCTACCGTACTACGCTTTTGCGCTTCTGTAGTTAAACGTTCAAGCTTTGTATGTGCCTGCAAACTCTAGTTTATAATAATAAACAAAACAACTAATAATTACTGGTAGTCTGAACCAAAGAGTGTGCGCGTCCAAGAGATGCACTGCTCTTAACATAATATCAGACACCGTGCTTCTTTCTAAAACAGTGCACTAACCTTAGCTTATCGTATATTGGCACAAAGAAATTTGAGCGTAGTTGAGTGGCAGCGTCGGCGCGAGTTTTGTGACAAAGTTATAAAAAAGCAGTGCATTCGTAATTTAATTTATTTTGAACCATTATTGTGTTGTTCTCACAAAAAGCAAAGTGTAAATTCTGCTACAACAATACAGATGCAGCGGTGTGACAGTTCTGGGCGGAATGTTTTCATTTTTTCACACCGTATGCCGATCAAGCATACCACCCTTCAAAAGCACATGCCTTTCATAATTATAGCCCTTACTGTTTTCTGATTAAACTCGTGCTTTTTCGGTATATTTTACGTACATACGTAGTGTAATACGGTAAGCCTTTGTTAAGCTCAGAGTGGGCTTGAAGAGCGAACAGTATTTATGTTTCTACATACACCTGAATGTGTACGAACTCATGGCAACTTATCGCCCGAATGAAGCACTCTGGACACTCAAATTGATAGCAAAGACATGAACTGTGTATAACTTTTTGGCTTGGCCTAATTGTCCACATAAAGGAACATTATGATAGCGACGTAGATCATGGACAATCATACAGGCCGTTTTTGTGTAGAACGAAAAGCTCGAGAGGGGGGGGTAAACAACAAGAGGGAAGGCAGGGAGGTTAACCAGGCACATGCCCGGTTTGCTACCCCACGCTGGGGGAATAGGAAGGGGAGTGCGTTTAAATAAACGATGGCCCCGCAAAGAATTGAAGTCACTATCGCCGCTTCAAATGAAGAATGCCGCTTATTTGAAGTTATTTAGCAAAGAAGCGAGGTGGTTTGGCAAACAGTTAAAATTATGAAACTATTAAGTGTAAACAAACCATTTACTTCAGAAGACACGCAAAATTTATTAGATGTGGTAAAATCCACTGGGTTTGAAAGAACAGCACATTTGTCTTTAACGTAACCACGACTGATTTGGGAAAATTTCTCTCATTTCAGCATTCCTCACAAATGTTGAATTTGGCGGAGCAAGGAAGAGCCGCATCCTGTACTATGTTCGTGGCTTGGAAGGTGGCTATCCATTTAGCTATGGCGTTGGACTTGGAAGTAGCATAGGGTTTTTCCCTAGCACTACCATACCCTTGGCGGCAGCTTACGCGGATGGTGTCGAAAACCTGCGTGTCAGCACGCTTTCTCATGGACAGAATGTGGGATTTGTGAAAACTTTAGCTAGTACAGTCACAGATAGTGGCGCTGGCAAGCTGGATGATGCCAGCGCACCATCTGTAGCTTTCTCCTCTTCTACCAACACATCTGTTGGCTTGATCGAGAACCCATTTCACTTAAGAGTAGACATTCTACATAACAAAGTGCTTTTAGGTGGCACGAAGAGCACACCACCAAAGAGTTCAGGCAGAAATGCACCCTCCGTCTCAACTATCACATCATTAGGTTCTGTCAAAAGCACCGACGAATCACCAGGTGGAGTAGGAAGTGGAAGCTTTGTTCATGAGAAGCTTTCTGCAAGTAGTCTCACTGTCCATCTCCTCAAATCACTTACAAGTAACACTGGTTCCGACAAAGCTAAGTTATCCTCCAGAGTTTCTTCTTTGTCTATCGGAACAACGCCCTCCGGAGAAGTGAAAAATCATCACAAGGTGACTGTAAAAACAGAGCGAGAAGCAACAATTAACGGTGATCTACCAGCACCTCAAGTAGGTCCAACTTCAATAAGTGCCCTAGCACATACAGGACCTACTGATAGCTCAGGTCCTGCCAGAACTGTTCCTGCACTCAGTGGACATGACAGTTTCAATCGTGAATCAGGAGTTGAAGGAGCAATTCCTACTAGTAGCGTAAGCACGCCATCGGGATTACCCAATAGGCATGATTCATCTGCCTCCGGAAACAAATCATCTGATTCTGCCCCTGGTAACACCGTTACACCTAGTCCAGGGAGATCTGTAATTCCCTCTTTGCCACCAATACATAGTGGGGCTGCAACGCTACCTTCACATGCAGGTGCACTTATCTTTAGTAAAAGTGAACCTGCCAGAAACTTACCACTTGACACGACGGAAACGTTGTCGCGTATTAAAGACCATGACAATTCAGCTTCCAATAGAAACACAAAAAGTGGCTTATCACTTGGAACTTCAGAATCAGCTGCAGGTCTAAGTCCTTCAGTATCTTTTCCTTTTAGAGATTTGCCAGGCAAGGTTAATGACAGGGGTGGAGTCAGCACGGTGGTAAGCAGGCAATCCAGTTCGAAAAGCGTGCCTGGGTTATCAAAAAAAGTCTATGTAGAAAACTCAGCAAAACGTTTTGGAAAAAACGGTTCCGATTATATCAATGTTCATTCGAAACAACAAAATAGCGTTATTCCTGGTATGACAGGATCAGCCTTAAGTGCCATTCATACAGTCGCCTTAGTAAAGAATGAACAGGAAAAACACAATATTTTAGAAACGGCTCTTAAGAAAACAAGTGGTGCCTCTGATGGTATAGCAAGTGGAGACCTGCATGGCTCCAGCGGCAGTAACTCCATACATAAAAGTAAACCTTTGGCCGTAGCCGTCAACTCGGTAATCCCTCCAAAAAGAGGTTCCCCGTTCAGATATTCTTCAGCACCTTTAGGGGACAAATTAGCTCCTGCCATAACAAAAACTGAAGGTGCTCTCTCAGAAAATGCTCCCTCAGTTGGGAAACCTATATCAGGCATCGTTCAAGATGTGATAAGAAAACCTCCGGAGAATAACCAAGAGGCTGGCTCCTCCGGCCATAAAAATTTTCCATACAGTTGGAACACTAAATCCTCAGTACCCCTGTTGGCACTTGGTGGTTTGGAAAAACCGCGTTTAGGTATTCTTGGAACGCTTAAGTTTACTGGACGAAATGGGCTTCGCCAGCAGCCAATCCAAAACGCAGCAGTTAAAGTAACAAATGGTGTGCCTAATGCCACCAACAAGCAGCAGATTAGCAGCAATCGCGCCTATGGTCTGTTCGCAGATATAAGTCTGCCGTCAGGCTTTTCAATAAGCAGCACAGGAGTGCCTACAGGATTGCGTTCCAATATGTTCCACTCATCCAAGAGCTTGGGCTATAACACAGTTGGAGCAGCTAGAGTTCCGAGCACAAATGTGGAACGTTTCCTCTCAAATGAATTCCACGCGCATGTGAGTCGTTTCCTAGATGGTACACCGAGACCTCCAGCGTTAAATAGCCGTGAAAATGGGCCTCATGCCTTTGGAATTCATCCTTCTGGTCTTTCTAGTGGAAAATCCCAATCTTCTACAGCCACTAGGACCCCTGAACCTTTGGTGCACGTTCAAGCTTCCCCCAGTATTGGAAACACTGGATCCGCAGAGATGCTGAGAAATGTTCCCAGCTTAAGCAATCCACCTGGTATTTCCCAAAACAGAGGAGATTACGGCTCTTTTATTCATAGTGATGTACCATCCGGCTTTTCTACTAGCAGCACAGGGGCACCTACAGGAGCTGGAATGCTTATCTATCATGCTTCAACATCCAAAAAAGTTCCGCCCCCAACTGGAATAATTGGCGCTACCACCACCACTGACCATCCAATCCACCCAAATGATGTCCGTGAGCATGAAGGTTTGCCAGGCAGCAGCCCGAAAATGGATGCGCAAGATGACCAACGATACCCAACTCATGATCGCGAAATTGAACGTCTCGGCAGTGGCACATCAGAACCATCTGTAACACCAATGGCTTCTCATCCCCTTGGACACAATCAAGTTTCGTCTGCTTACGGACACACTGGAGCTGTAGCCAAAGTGAATAAGATGCCTGATTTAATGAATCCATCTCTACCTCACCATAGGGCCGCAGCGTACAGCTTCTTTCCCTATAACAGCCTACCTTCCGGCACTTCAATCAGCCGCGTACGAACCCCTGCAGGAGTCAGATCTAACATACTCCGCGCTTCGACATACTTTCAAGGTCCCTCCAATTCGAGAATGGTCATCACTGCTGGTACACACGACCAACCTTCCCGCACAGTCGAAGTGCTTAATGACGCAGGACGGTCCTCTAGGAGCATCGTAAGAACGCAAATGCAATATCGCCGTAGCACTGTACTTCCTGCCCCTAGAATGAAACCGCTTGGTTCAACCAATGATGTATTAAAATCACACGCACTCAACCAGGACTCTGACATGGCGATAACTGATCAAGCTTACCCTATTACTCATAATATTGGAGCTGAATACATGCTCATGAAGACTTCCGGAGTAATTAATACGACTCAATACCCCAATAAAAATGAAGCATACGGCCCTCTCGGCTATTCAAATCGACCTCCCAACTTTTCAACTAGTGCTACAGGAGTGCCTATGGAATCGGGTGAAAACACTCTCCCCATTGCCAAACTAATAGATCTTTCTGCAAAATCTGGATCTATTGAAGTGACAGGTATCCCTCGACAATCTCCTGTTTCACAAGTAGCGGGTGAACATATGAGAGGATTTCCTGCTATTCGTACAAGACCGCAGTTTCCAAATAGCCGTCAGTACCATGCTCAGTTTCATGGAAGAGAAATTCCCTGATATGGTAGTGGTACGATAGAATCAATGGTGCCGTCAACGGTTTCGCAACCTTCTGTACACGTGCGAGCCTCAACTTCTGGAAATGCTGCGGCACCTCGTCCACTCATGAATGCACCAAGTTTTATCAATTCTCCTTCTCCTGCCGGAATTACCGTAGCACACCGATCTTTCACGCATGTTACTTCACCGCTTGGTTTTCAAATTAGCCGAACAGAAGGTCCCACTGGAGTGGGTTTTGATAGGCAACGTCCTTCTGAACACTTAGGAGGCTCCTCCAGATCTGGAATCACTGCGGCAACTGTCAACCCTGCAATGCCTTTCTTCTACAGTGAAGCACGTGATTTTAAAGCGTTTTCTGCTAGCAGCGGAAGAGCAAACTTCGGCGTTCATGGTCAGTACCCGTCTCCCACCTTTCGGCATCAAATGCCTGACTTCTCTAGTGGCATGTCAAGATTGTCCTTACCTTTAAAAATGTCCTATCCTTTTGGACGCATGCAACCATCTCTTGGTACCGGAACCACTGGGTCTGTGCACCTACAACGAAATGTGCCCGGTTTAAGCAATCAACCTCAGTTCTCTCAAAGACATGGATCGTACGACTCCTTGATTTATAGCAGTTCACCACCGAGTATTTCAAATACCAACTCACGTACATCTGCAGGAGCACGTTCTCGCATTTTCCACTTAACCGAACGCTTACAAGGCTATACTACACCTGGAATTACTAATGCTGGTAGTGCCGACCAGCCAATCCATAGAAGTGAACTTCATCAAGATTTAAGAGGAATTCGGACTAGTAACACAAACCAGCCTGTATTCACACATCAGGTCCCATCTCAGCAACTTGGGGAGCAAACGTACGGCTTTAGTAGAATAACCAAGCCTTTTACCAACTTGAATGACAACCCTAACTCAGCAAACGTGGGAGTGTTGGGCTCTGTCAGAGAACTGGACGGTGCAAAGAAAGCTTCTCAACAAACCGAACTTTCTGCCGGAGGAGAGCGATCGACCAGTGGTGGTGGATACAGTACCTTACCTGAAAGTGCAAGCCTCACCAACTTTGCCAGCATGAGCTTAGCCAACGATGAAAAACACTTCGGGTTTCAACCTCCGCGTACCATGAGAAGTTTGGTCCAGACAGAAATTCCCCAAACCACACGCATGTGGCCACCACCACCCAGCTTAGCGGAAACAAGGAATCCTGGTGGACGCTCCCACACTAGTAGTTATAGAACACAACCTCAGCAAGCACAGTTTGGAAGTCTTGCAACGAATGATTCCAGATACCCTGGAGTTCTGGATTCTCGTTTTACCATTGACCCTACAACTCAACCGGTTGTGGCTGTTCCTAAAGTAACATATTCTTCTAAAAGTGTTGGTGGCCCTGCTGGTTCCCCATTCACCGTAACTGGAGTGAGCGAACAGCCAACAAATCCTACCTATTCACCGACATTTAACGGCGACTTCAATGCTGAACGCCGAACAACTGAACGTGAAGTCACTTCTTCCTACAAATATTTACCGAGCAGTATAACTTCCAGTTCTAATACTCCTAAAGTTGATTCGTACGAACCAGGAAGGTACCTAGATTTTCGGAATTTCGAGACTGGCAGTCAACCCCACAGGTTTTCCAGTAACCAAAGAGTACCTGTACTTCAACATTCTACTGCCAAAGGCTGGAAAACAACATCCGGAGATAGCAGGGGTGATCATGCTTTGACCGTCAGATCACCAACTGCTACTGGCATCGGTGACGTGGGTTCCACCATAAAACAAGGTGACGCAGCCTACAAACTAGACTATTCAGGTCATTATGATATAGTCGGAGCCCGGCGCCATTTCATGAACCAGCTCAGGTTCGAAAAGGCAACTAAACGCACTAGACGTTCATTTGCTGCTGGAGGCGTAGTGCGCTCTGAAAATAGCGGCGGCTATAACGTCCCTGTTCTTGAAACGCGTCCATCTTCCTTTCAAACTGGCTTTACAGGACCGGCTCATGAAGCGGGCTTCGAGACATACAATGTCGTGAGAAACTCAAGAGACAATCCTGATTACAAAATGAATAGTGCTCTAAAGGACCTCAGACGTCCGTCCACATTGACCACAACATCCGAATACGAAACAGGGTACCACAGTATTTCTAGTGGACAGCCTAATCCTACTAACGAATACCGATTCATCCCTTACAGTATACGCTCCATAAAAAGGGTACTTTCTACCCGTTCACGCAGTGACAAAGCCTTTACATTATCTGGTGCTTCGAATCATTTAGAAGGCGACACTGGTTCTCCGAGTATAGAAGCTGGAGGGGGCTGGCCTGCTGGCTTCGGTGAAGCTCCGATAGCCTCAAGAGGTTTCACTGTGGACAGCACAAGGCATACTCTTCTGGGCACTGGGACTTCCATATCAGCTAGCGAAGGGAAGGGATGGTCGGTAGGTATTGGTGGTAGCGAAGACTCCCCTAACACAGACACTACTATGAATTCTAACCTTAATGGACACCTAATAGATTCAATGTCGAGCTACCCTAGCAAGTACAAATACTCAGGGGGCCCACTGGTTCCGTATTCCCGCAAACATGACTCAGCTAACCCATTTTCTAGCACATACGGCTTTGATGTAGGCCATAATGGCGGAGGTGGAAAAACCGATAACTCCCGTTTTCCTGTTACCACTGGGTACCGAGCTATACCCGCCAGCCTTGCATCAAACCCTGGCTACAACACCAAGAATCCACTCTATCATTCCGACGGCTCTCGTGGTTATCTCAGTCAAAGTACTAGCCGCAGAGATTTTAATGTTTATTCAGGAGCCTATGACAATAGAGGTCACAAAAGCTACCAGCCGTATTTCATACCTCGCTCAGCTAGCGGACCATCTATCTCCAGCCAAGACAACGGAGCATGGAATCCAAGAGGTGCATAGCAGGGCATCAGGTAAGATTTTGTAGACGCCATGCACGGCTTATGCTTCCCTTACAAATTGTTCTTAGAGATATATTTAGGATTAATTCACTTTTCACCATAGAATGTATTGTGTTAGGCGTCTACTCACTATTCGCAAAAAATTATTATGTGTCTATTCACTTTTTACTGAGCTTTACATTAGCCGTGTTTCAAATAAATATTTTTACGGATCCAATAAGCGTCTTTCAGTGAGTCAAAAGGAATTATTTACCAGCTATTGGCTCTGTGCGCCGAGTGCCAATTGAAACAATATAGGGGTGCTTATATCCAACCCTTATTGTGTTCAGCCAAAATCATCTAGTAGGCAAGCGTGGTATGCAATTCTCAAATATTAACGCTCAGAAATTTGTAAGCTATTTGCAACATTCTTTCACAACTCGCCACTGGAATATTATGTTTTAGAAGCCATACCCCGTCACCTGCTATCACTGCATTCTCGAAGCAGTTGCTAGCCATAAGGCTAATCATTCAAGACTGCCGCGAGCGACAATTTCTTTTTGCGTGTGCTCTTTCTGTTTAAAACCCCTTCGGTCCCAATAACGAGGTAAAAACAGCGCGAAAATCACAAACTAAGACACGGGCACACTATTCTCTTGAATGACACCACAGACACACGTACACAGTGACGCACGGTGTTTTATAAATTATTCATTCAAGAAGTAAAAGGAACATCTGCTAGCATTTAAATTAATTTTTACGAAAACACCGAGACAAGAGTGCCATCATTCAGTTCGTAGAGAACCTGTTTCCTAACAAATATAAGGTAAAGCCTACCTGTAAGTACCGCAAGAGAAAAAGTCCTGTTATGAAAATAAAATACTGAGAAGACGGCTTATTAAGGTAACGCAAATAATCACGCAGTCGTATACTCTTACAACATGCAAATAAGTTCTGCAGAAGCCCGCAAGGTTCTGGAAGAGATATGAAGAGGAAAAAAGACAACCACCAGTTTGTAGCACGAAGGCATAAGAAAATCCGTACGTATATATAAAAAAAGGCTTTTCTTTGCCAAAAATTTCGTCCTCGTCCAGGGTTCGAACCCGGAACCAATGCCTGTCCGGGGCAGTCACAGGTGGTTCATATCATGTATTTCTTTTTAATTACGCTCAAGACCGTATGGCGCTATAGAAGGGAGTGGTTACAACGTAAACACGAACTAAAATAGAGCACCAAATTACTTAATCAACAGACAATAAACTATAAATTATACACTTTTAGCTACCTAAATACAACGAACTGAATACAATGGGAACATATTACATAAATATGCACCACGCTAAACAATAAACATGGTACATTTTTTAGTTACACAGTATTTTAGGCAAGGTTTATCGGAAAAATGATTATTAGTAATAGTTACCATGTCTTCAAGTAGGGGGTTCTATGGCGTTGTTGTTTGAGGTATGAATGATTGATAAAAACTATGAGAGTTACATAATGCTATACAGCCATGATCGATGCGATGAGATAGGTACTGGGCATTGAGATATTAGTTGGTCAGGAAAGGTGGGATTGTAGAATATGTTGTATATTGTGGCCAAACAGGATATTTCCGGAAGAGAATCAAGAGAAATAAGGCCTTATTTGGAATTCATTGAAGTCATTCTAGCAATGCGAATATATAAGTGCGAAATGGACAGGGATATTTTGTACAAGTTCAAGTGGATCATTCAACAATGTAATAAAAATCTCAAACAAAAGAGGCATATTCAATTTTGAAGCGAATTGATTTATTTGATATAAAAGCATCTTTAGTGCATATAGTTCTTTTGAGAAGAGACGATGTATGTAACCTAGAATGCGATTGGCATTATTGGTAATGTATTCAGTGTGAGGCATACAACATAGGTTAGATCTGATAATAATACCCATAAGTTATATTCCGAATCGTTCCGAATCGAAAAACAAAAACGTCCCGAGCCAAGCGGGACGTTTTTTAAGTAGTATGTAGGTGGGGGGGTGGGCGGGGGGGGTGTTGGCCGACTTTGTTGCGCGCATTACCTTACGTTTGACATTTGTCCATGTTTAAAGCTATCGACCATGTGGTGCACCGAGCTGCTGCAGCGTTAAGATCAGACTGAAAAAGTGAACTGCTATTATCACTTGTTATTTAATAAAAATGACGCAATCCTCTGTAAAAAACGTGAATATTAGGCGGAATAGAGAAATTAGGGTCGTTATTATAAATTATAAACAAACGTAGATCAAGTACCGACCCTTATGTTACGCTTGAGTTAACCACAGCAGGTGATGAAATCTGATTGTTCCAAATAACGTTCAGAATTTCGTTACCTAGAAAACAATCATTCCACTTGAGGAAATTGCTCCCTAAACTAGTTAGTAGGCTCAATTTAAATAGTAGTAGTTAGTGACAGTCGTTTTCTGTCACCAACTTACTAACCTAAGAAATGCAATCCTGGTGTGATGAACGGTTCAAGGTATGATGCAGTTTAGGAGTGAATGATATCAGCTATGTCTCGCATGAAAAATGTTTGAAATAGCCATGCTGTGCCGGTGTAAAAAAAGATATATCCGATTGATATGTGGCGTTTAACGTCCCAAACCCACCATATGATTATGAGAGACGCCGTAGTGGAGGGCTCCGGAAATTTCGACCACCTGGTGTTCTTTACCGTGCACCCAAATCTGAGCACACGGGCCTACAACATTTTCACCTCCATCGGAAATGCAGCCGCCAAAGCCGGGATGCGAACCCGCGACCTGCGGGTCAGCAGCCGAGTACCTTAGCCACTAGAAAAAAGATATCTTGAAGGAATTTGATGAGGTTGGCGAAAATTACGTATTTGGTAACTTACCGGAAGTGTAAGTTAGCGAACTAGTGAGATAAATATTTGGAGAGTGCTCACTAGCCAACCTAAAAGTTTGCACCACCCTCCTGATTTTCCGTTGTGGAAGGATAAGTAACTATTGCCTTCATAGCTCATGCCATGGCCTTATTGTTATTTTCTACAATCAAGTATGCATGACATCAGCTTGACATGAAACTTTTATAAATTTTTGTGTTTTGCTTTTTTTCTAGCTGGTATCCTACTTCTGAAAGCAATTAGTACTTGAATGTAAGTAAACCTTCATATCATGAAAAAGGAATCCAAATTTCAGCACCTTCTCATTCTGTGCTAATATTCAGTTGCGTCGTTAAAAAAGTATTCACGCGAGCCTAACTTGTCTAGGACAAAGTAAATTCGTCAGAAATGAGGGAAATATTGTCAATTCACCTAAACATTTGTGGTGAACAAGTTCTTTGATATAGCCAGCATCCTAAATGTTTTTGATATTATTTAACTGAAGTTTCTCACATTTATATAAACTAAATCTGTGATATACTTGTATTCCTATTATTATCCATATATAATAATAATACTGTCAAAATATATTTAACACCAAAATACATCGGCCTTCATTGAACGCACTCATAAGAGAATTGATTGCATGTCTAAATAATACCAAGTCATGCAAATTTTCGTTCGTTTTTTAAGGGGACTGCAAGATTTTCCAAATTCCTAAGCGGACACCACCTTGAAATCACACTTAATAAAACATAACCGGAGTTAACACTGAAATATGTCATTCTTACTCATGTAATGCCTATCACTTGCGAGAAGCTCGAATTTTATTCGCTCTGTAGATTGGTTTCTCTACATACACTTTAACTTCTGATATTATATATATATATATATATACATATATATATATATGTGTGTGTGTGTGTGTGTGTGTGTGTGTTTACAATCGTACGTATGCAGCCACGACAATATACTATAAATGTGTTAGAAACGTTGAAAACTGCAGTTTTCAACGTTTCTAACACATTTCTAACACGTTTCTAACACATGGGCGAGTTGACAACAGTTCACTGTTCACTTTC
>NW_027465277.1:0-33077 GCF_043290135.1 Rhipicephalus microplus | reverse complement strand
TCATTATCCCAAACGTTTAAATATTAGTATTCAGTAATTATTTGTTGTAAAACCTATGTCTAGCATATACGAGTAGTATTGCGAAGAAAACAAAAATCGCCTAAAACTTGGTAAATCTCATCAATTGGTTAGGAGCCATGATATGAGAAGAAAAAGAAGAAGCTTGGCGCATTCCATCGTAGATGAGGCCACTTACTCGCCGAAGGATTCTGAGTTCGCTTCTTTTAGTAATAGTGGCATTTTAATCACACAGATGTACACTGACTTTCTTTATGAAAGCGAACGCGTGAACGCGTGGCATACACTCTACGGCGGCTGCCTACAAACCATCAACCGACAAGGGAACAAAGCACATTCGCTTTTCGCGTCATCTATGGCCAAGCAAGATAACGAGTCATGGCCGGCAGACAAACGCTGCTAGATTAGGTTCCCTCATCGCACGGGCGGCGAGTGATATCGGGAAATTGATGCAGGTAGCACCGTGGTCGCGCAAAGCGTTTGTTATGTTGCAGAGAATACGCACTGCAGGCGTGAGCAGAGATGGAGTGCAATCTTGCAGCGCTCGTAAGCCTGCCATGACTCGATATTATTTTTTTGCAACAGCTGAGGCTGAGAGCGAACGTGTTTTCTTTTGCTGTCGGTTGATGGTGCGGTAGGCAGCCGCCGCAGGGTGCAGGCCACGCGTTCGCGAGTTCTCTTTCACATAGGACGCCAGTGTACATTCTGCGTTCTTTGCAACGGAAAGTTAATCTTGTCCTCGATGGTTGGTAAAAAAAAAAAAATTGGCAGCATATCCACGTAGCTAATGATAGAGTGGGGCGAAGCATTCGTCTGTCCATTCGTTTTTGCTTCCGTCCGTCCATGTGTCCGTCTGTGTGACCGTTCATGCGTCCATCCACCCGTCCGTTCGTGCGTCTGTTCGTGCGTCCATCCTTGCGTTCGTCCATGCATCCGCCCCTGCGTCCGTTCAGGCGTCCATCCATGCATCTGTCTGTGTGTCCGTTCGTTCATCTAATCAACACTCTAAGTACACTCATCTCGCATATTTTCATCATATGTTCCCCATATTGAGCACCGCTATTCAGCGCTTATTCCAAGACTAAATGAGAGGTGCCACACGCACTTTCTTACGGCTTGCACTTCGGGTCTCCTTCCCACCTTAACCACCTCGAGTTTATGGTATATACTAGTTCACTGTATTCATGGCACTGCGGCCCAACACTAGCTAAACCATTCTAAAACCAAGGAGGCTACGCCCAGTGAGTATAACGTAGCAGCCCTTTCCTGTCAGATAGTGCTCAATATACATGCCAATGGCTGCTAATGGGAAATGAGAGACAGGAGAATTCGGCTTTTTACTTTCTTAGGGCTCGCGCTTCGTATCCACTTCCCACCTTTAACCACCTCGAGTTCATTCATGGTATATACAAGTTCATTGTATTCATGGCACTGCGGCGCAACGCTCGCTAAACCTTTCTAAAACTAAGGAGGTTAGACCCAGCGAGTATAACGTAGCAACCCTTTTTTGTTACTACAACGGCTACGAGGGACGAACAGGTGCCGCTACAAAACGCTTCGCCCCTAAAAAGAGCCACTCATAAGCACGAAGTGCTTACGAAGCTCAGCCCGCGCATCAGAGCGCATCCCAGTAGAAACTAAACCTATCCGCCACGCTAAAACGTAGAGAAATGTTAGTGCGTGCGGCACTTACGTGGTGTCTGGCTTCCATCTCGGCGTTCCGCTCTTCTTCTCTCGATATCTGACGGAGCCAATAAATTCCAGGGGCAGCTTATACTGCTTGTTCGAGATAACAACTATAACGGTCGGGGCTGGGTCGCAAAATCACCTTGGGAGAGAAATGAAAAAGTGCTGCTTCATCTTCCCAAGTACTTGAATCAATGTATTCGTAAATTATGTATCTAGAGCACACGCACTAATTAACTACTGAAATTGCCAGATTTGAAAGCGGTGGTCAAGCCCCAGTTTTACTGCACGTCAACGTTGAAACTATTTCTATCGTAATCAACTTCGAACAGTATTTTGTTCTACATCATCCCAAAGAAGAAAGGTGTCATTTGACTCTTCTTTACTACTCTTGTGACTTTCACATGAGTGAACGTTTTCAGAGTAGCACGTTGCCTCTCTCTATGAGGGTTGGGGTATGTATCACTTTCTCAAGACTGACAAGAAGATTCTCCCAGGAGCATCTGCTGACCCGACCAACGCCGCTCGCCGCCCTGAGCCTAGCTGGCTCAGCGCGCGTCCGGCTCCTTGCCTAAGCCTGGTGCAGCGTCTCACGCTACTCACATCGTCGTGCCCAGCCGCCCACCGGATGGAGTGCGTCGTAGAAGGTCATACCATCTCTGAAGAGGAGTGGTCCGACGATTCCTGGCAATCGCCCGGCTATCGTGCCCAGGAACGACGCCGACGGGAACTTCAAAACCAAGGCAAGCCCGTTCTTCAACCGTGTACGTCGGAGAATGCCCGCGCCGCTGTGCCGGAACGCCAACCCCAGGTCAAGTCACGTCCGCCTCGGTTACGTCGGCGGGCACCACTCCCCCGATTGCCGCAAGACTCCATTCATATAGTAGGGACGTCCAAGAACGCCCATCGACTGACGAAAGTGCCGCCGTGGCAATTGCACGAACGCCCTGCTCAAGGCAGCTTCACTGCCAGATCAGCCACCAGCAAGTCGGGATCGCCTTCGGACGCACCCCACCAATAATACCTTTACCTTGAGCGTGATCGACTCGCAACGCGCCCAAGCCTACCTTCGAGTGAAGTCGATTACCATCGGCGCTGCTACTATCGAGCTCCATGTCTACGCCCCCCCTCCAGACGACGCCATACGAGGCATCATGTTCCATGCATACGATGACTTCTCAGACGAAGAGATTTTGGCAGACCTCAAGCCAGCAACCCCACCATTCCTATCGTGAGTGGAAGACGCTTGGGCCAAACTAGGCACGTCGTGGTTGCACTAATGACGCCAAACCTTCCAAAGTGGTTATTCTACCACGGAACCGACATCAGGCTGTACCCGTTCTACAACAGGTGGAATCGTGTTTTAACTGCCGCAAGGTGGTCACCGCACGGATGTTTGCCGATGCCACGTAAGCAAGCGGTGCCGCCGTTGCGGAGAGGAACACCCCCACACCAGGACAGGGCGAAACACCCGCATGCACGCCACGCTGCATCGTCTGCAATGGTGCACACAACACCGGCAGCTCAAACTGCAAGTATCGCTTTATCAAGAAGGCGCCACCCACCCCGCAATCGAAGCAAGAAGCGCAAGAACCTTCCGTCGAACATCCATCGCAACCCATCTCACAGTGGCTCCTCCAGCAGACGCTCACCATCATCTCGAGACCATTCTGCATCTTTCCCACCACTCGGGAACAGCAGCAACCAGCAGCAGCGCCGAGAGAGCAGGTCCCATCCCACACCCGGCGCTCAGGGTCTCGTTCAGCTAAACGACGTGGCAGCAGGTGTCGATCCCACAGCAGGCGCCCGAGGTCACGCTCAGCCCAACACCGAGACAGCAGGCCCTCATCTCACTCAAGGTCCAAATCAGCAGGCGCAGCCCATCGGTGTCTCGTTCATCAGTCGAGGTCCCGGAGAAGCGTCCAAGTCGGTGGCCTGGCAGCGGGGCGCCCCGGCATCACTACTATTTTCCGATTCACAGGTGAGGGAGTTGGCAAAGGAGAATTCTGCCCTTAAGGCTCAAATCTCGGCCCAGCAGTCCCAGATAGCTAAATTGACTAGCTACATCCAGTCTCTAGAAGCCAAATAGATAGAGCACTCAGTATCGACAAACAAACTACACCCACATCATCCGAAACACAAGGACGCACATCCGAACCCCCTGGCACCAAACCCGGCGTTATCGCCAGTTCCTCAACTTCAGAACGCTAATAAACGTAAGGCAGCTACACCCACAGCTTCACTCCACGCAGACGCCGACATCACTACAAAAGTAACGACGGCAGTCACGGCAGCCATCTCAACGCTGAAATCCGATCTGAACGCTGAAATAGAAACGCGCTTTAATGCGATCCACCAAACCATCCGGAAACAACCACCTCATTCGCCGTGTTAAAGAGCTCGACCGAAGCTGCACTGGCCGACTTCAGTGTGCAGTTGGCCATCCACCGCACACCATCCAATAGCCGGCAAACACCGGCCCCTACGCCAATAACATAGTCATGGCGGCTCTCCACACGCTCACCGTCTGGCAGTGGAACTGCAGGAGCTTCCCGCAATAAGAAGGGCCATCTGCAGCAACATATCCAGCATATTCAAAACCATGCACCAAATGGGGAATGTTCGCCGGACATCATAGTTTTACAAGAAACGAACACTGCCGCTCAACTGCCCGGATACGCATCATATAATCAGAAAATAGACATATCCGCGAGCGCACAATGCCACACTGCCATCTTAGTACACAAGAATGTCACAGCCATTCAACATGAAATTGAGGGTACGAGTATTCATCACACACTGGTGGAAATTATACCAAAAAGACGAGGAGACAAGCCACTCTTCATTTTAAATATATACAGCCCTCCAAGAGATACAGCTGCGGATCTACCTTACATCTTTCGGAAAGCAACAAATCTGGCGAAGGATGCAAAGCTGCTCGTACTAGGCGATTTTAACGCAAAAACATCCCGAATGGGGATACCCGAAATCCACCCCAAGGGTCGCCGATTATGGAGCATCATACACGACCTAGGTTTCAGTATCCTCAATGATCCGGAGCAATCGACGCGAATCGGGAACAGCGTATGTCGAGATACTACCCCAGACCTCTCCCTTTGCAAAAACACGGAGGGTGCCCGTTGGCAAAACACAGGTCACACCGTAGGAAGTGACCATTTCATTCTAGCGGTAACATTGAGTTAACCACAAGCAATGTAAAAAAACGAGCCACAGCTCGCATTACAGACTGGGATAAATTCCGCCAACTGCGCAAAGAAACGGCACCCGATTCGGTATTGGACTTGAACGAATGGATACTTTCTTTGAGTCGAGATGTGGACGCTACAACATACCAAGCAGACGTAACTCCGGAACAGCCATCAACAGATTCACGCCTTCTACATATGTGGGAGGCGCATGAAAGCCTCATGCGTAGGTGGCGGCGCCAACGTCACAACACAAAGGCTCCGCCGCCGCATCTCGAGGCTCGAACGTGAATTAGAAGCCCACACCGCTGTGCTAACACGCCAACAGTGGGGCCAACTTTGCGGCAGCCTCAATGGCCAGATGGGCTGCAAGAAAACGTGGCATCTTCTGCGACACCTGCTGGACCCTGGTAGCTCCAAGTCGGCCGCACGCAAACAGCTCGCGCGAATTGTCCATCAATACCCGGGCACCAACGAAGAGCTGTTGGAGGAGCTCATCACCCGCTACATCAACACATCTCAGAAACAGAACAGCACAGAGCAGTTGCCTGAATACACTGGAACAGCCAACGAACAGTTGGACGCCGACATTTCGGAAAGTGAGGTTTGCATAGCGCTACATAAACTGCGTACAACATCGGCACCCGGTCCTGACGGGGTGACAAATAAGACGCTGCGCAACCTCGATCCAAAGTCGGTAGGGGCCATTACTGAATATATGAATGAGTGCTGGAGGTCCGGCCATTTGCCATCAGAATGGAAACACGCAAGGGTCGCGTTTATACCGAAACCGGGCAAGAAACTCGACCTGGAGAATCTTCGTCCAATCTCGTTGACCTCCTGCCTGGGCAAACTAATGGAGCATGTTGTCCTCTGTCGCTTGCAAAATTTCGCGGAAGAGCACCGCCTACTTCCCCCCACAATGCTGGGCTTCAGGGCCCATCTATCCACTCAGGATGCGCTCATCCAGTTGCATCACGATCTCCTACGACCTGAGAGTGGCACTAGTACCAAGGCTTTGCTCGGTCTGGACCTTCACAAAGCATTTGACAACGTGAAGCATAGTGCCATTTTAGGCAGTCTGTCCGAACTACGATCCGGGGAACGCATATTTAACTACGTCCGTGCTTTCTTATCTAATCGAACGGTTGAACTCTCAGTGGGTGACCTTCGTTCTAAGCTCATCACACTCGGTGATCGCGGCACCCCGCAGGGAGCTGTTTTGTCCCCTTTCCTTTTCAACCTCGCTATGAGGTCACTACCTCCCAAACTTGACACGATACCCGGCCTGCGATACACCCTCTACGCAGATGACATCACGCTCTGGACGACGGTGGGATCCGATGGTCAAATCGAGGAGACTCTTCAAAGAGCAACCGACGTAGTCGTTCAGCACGTGTCAGAAGCGGGTTTGGAGTGTTCCCAGAGCAAATCGGAGCTACTATTACTGCGACCTCCAGATCGCCGCAAAATTAAGACTCCACTTCCTAGTATTAACGTGTATGTCAATGACACGCCAATTAAGCAGGTGGCCCACATGAGAGTACTCGGACTCATTGTGCAAACAAACCACCACAACAACATTACGCTAGACCGTCTCACCGTAACCGTGAACCAGACGGCCCATCTTATATCTCGAGTGAGCGCTCGCAATCGAGGCATGAAGGAGAAAGAACTGCTACAGATAATTCAAGCCTTCGTTTTGTCGCGCTTCACGTACGCCCTCCCTTATTTGCACCTCCTTCAATCTGAGCGAGCCCAACTAAATCGGCTCTTACGCAAAGCGTATAAGGTGGCATTGGGTCTCCCCCGAAACACATCGACAGAGCACCTCCTCAGTCTTGGGCTGCATAACACCTTAGAAGAACTTCTTGAAGCGCATCTTACGGCGCAAATTCACCGATTACAGGGAAGCAGGACGGGGCGTTGGATCCTTGCTAACATTGACCATGTGGTATCTCCTACGGGTAACGATCCGGCTGTCATCCCCCCCAACATCAGAAAGAAATTCCTCATAAAACCACTGCCAAAGAACATGTTGGCCAGCCATCACGACGGTAGAAGGAAAGCGAGGGCCAAATTCTTGCAAAAAACGTACGCGTCCAACCCAACCGTTGCGTACGTTGACGCCGCCCAATACCGAGAGTTTACTAAAGCATATGCAATAAGCGTAATCACTCTCCCCGGCAACAACGCCAATTCACCTCAAATTAAAGCGGCTGCTTCTGTCCGTGTGCTTAATACGACAGAAGCTGAGGAAGCGGCGATAGCGCTAGCAGCAGCATCCGGATTCACCACTATACTCAGTGACTCAAAGGCTGCTATATCCAACTTCGCACGTGGCATTGTGGCCCCCACAACTCTGCGTTTACTATTGCCCAGTCTCCTTACAGATGCTGAGGAAGACGCACTATCCTCCATTGCGCTGGTATGGGTGCCGGCTCACGCGGGGAACCCAGGGAACGAGGCGGCCCACCTATATGCTCGAGGATTCGTCAGCCGAGCGGTGGTACCCGCCTCTGATTTGGAAAACCCTGGTGAAGCCTTGACATCCTACCATGACATCACACAATATTACCGTCTTTCGAGGCAGACAAAACCACCCCCGCACCATAAGCTAACTAAGCGCCAGGAGGTTATCTGGCGCCGCTTGCAAACACATTCATTTCCGTGCCCATACATTTATGCACGTATATACCCCGACTCGATTGATCCGCATTGCTCGCATTGTGGCTCAATAGCCACACTTAATCACATTCTCTGGGCCTGCAGGGAAGATCCCCCCTCTCTCGATCTCCTAGCCGCTCCCTCGCCAGAGGGGTGGGAGGCAGTTCTGACCTCCACCAGCCTGGCCGTTCAGCTCCAGGCCGTACAAAGGGCAGAGGAGGTGGCCATCAGGTTCAGCCTGGCGGGTCACCTACCTCCTTAAGTCTGACGACAATAAAGTTGTGTTCTCTCTCTCTCAAGACTGACAAAGAGAGTTTCTAAAGAGAATTACACGTGTCAGTGTCTCTCGTGCAGGATAAAAAAACGAGCCGGAGTTTTTTTTTACCAGCTTACCCCTGAGATAAATTTTACTGTGCGTGAAAACAAAAAAATTCCGCCATATCCACGAAGTGAATGATGATGAGTGGGCGAAGCTCCGGAGGTAAACTTGGTAAACCATGAATCCTCTGTACATTTTGCCCACTCGAGTTTATTACATCGCTCCCCCTAGCGTACGTCGCCGCACTAAATCGAACGATTGCTTTTAACCAATGACACGTGCCATATGTGACATCATTCCTATTTTATAAGATCTCGCGTCTTTCATCAACTACAAGTACCGCTTTCTAGTTTATAACATCTTGCATCTTTTCATCATCAGCTACAAGTACCACCATCTAGTAAACACTACAACAACTAAACGTGAGGTGGCTACATACAGGAGACGGTAACGCCATCTAGTGAACACTGCAAGAACTAAACTAGAGGTGACTACATACAGGGGACCGTACCGCCATCTAGTGAACACTGCAAGAACTAAACTAGAGGTGGCTACATACAGGCTACAGGGGACGCACAGCCCACGCCCTAAGGAGCTTCGCCCCTAAAAAGCGCTATTGTTCAACAGGTGTTTATTTGCAGTTGAGCAAAAGATATATGTGCGTGTAAGAAGGAACGGAATACTAATCAATACATTCACAGTCAAATCACCCCGTCCATTGACGATTGTCCTACACAGACCAGCCAGGTAATCACGCTTAAACCGTGTCAGTGCCAGAAAAGCATGGCTTACGCAGCTGTCGCCTAAATTGAGTAACAGTTCCGGTCTGTAATCTTGAGGTTTAGCTGCTACCTGTGTCTTGCCACAGCCGCGCACTCATTAAAGAGAGGGCTGTGACCGCAGTCATGGCCGTGGAAGCCAAACTACCTCTGCATAACACTCTGCACGTTATTTCGGTACTCACATAGGGGAACGTTAATAGATAGATTGATATGTGGGGTTTAACGTCCCAAAACCACCACCTGATTATGAGAGACGCCGTAGTGGAGGGCTCCGAAAATTTCGACCACCTGGGGTTCTTTAACGTGCACCCAAATCTGAGTACACGGGCCTACAACATTTCCGCCTTCATCGGAAGTGCCGCCGCTGCAGCCGGGATTTGATACCGTGACCTGCTGCTTAACAGCCGATTAGCTTAGCCGATAGACCACCGTAGTGGGGCCAGGAAAAAATTGAGGCACATGAAGGTATAACCGACACGAAATTTTGCACACGCGTAATATCCGCAGCCCCGTATCCGCAGTCATATCCACAGCCCCGTTTAGCCGGAACGCACAGGTTCCGGCTAAACCACGAGCTTTTTTTCAGAATCGGAACAAGTAAACAAATAAAACGAAAGCATCCTAAGAACTCCTCCTCTGGCACTATTACGGCTTGAGCATGGTTGCCTGACCGGGTTGTATAGGGCGATCGCGAACACGGTTGGTGACTTGACTGCAAATGTTCTCATCTTATGCACGTATGAGGCGTTTTTTTTCTAAAAGAGCCAAATGCTCTAACTAAAACTTACAAAGATACAGTTTTTTACTACTGACATTATTCGGGCTTGTTCAAACAATTTTTCCAAGTATGTTCTTCTGCTCTGAGTATATCCAATTTATGTTGCAGCCAGCATCTACAAATCTCAGTATCATCGCTATTGAGGAGTACAGTTCATATTAGTCTCACATCCGTTGATTGATCTTATTAGGGCTTGATATAGTTCACAAAATTAGTCTACAAAAATTCGAATGTATGGTATAGCAATATTTTGTGATAAAATTAACATTATTTTTGTGCTTCCATCGGTGCCGTGCTTCGTCGCACGGCCGTAAATGCGATTCTTGAACTTGAAGAGGGAGTTGTCCTTACTAATAAAAGACGAACTGTTCTGCATTGTCAGCAGTGTTTTCTTGTTCTTGGCATCTACGGAAGTCCCTGAAGAGTGCTCGAGTTCGTTTTATGCTCCACTTCGGACCACCACTTCTTTATAGAATAGATCGGTGCCAATTTTCTGCATTTTCTAGGTATTATTATTAAACATATTGTGTTGGAGCGCAAGAGGATGTGCCCCTGTAGCGCTTAAGTGAAAAATAAACGTTGAAAGGTAAAAACAAGTAGCATGTCCTTCGATAAGTGTCAACTCGCTCCCAAAAACGTCACTGCGCAACGCAGATAACAAAGAAACTGGCACACAAATGAAACATTTTACGGGAGATGAATTTGGTTGTTTTGCCCATGATTGTTGACACAGTGGTGGTTGAATGAATGTGGCTGTATGAAACAGTTTAAGTATTTAGGCCATTTTTGAATATCACGTACCTTTTTGAGTACGCGTAACAAAAAGTAATCGCCCCATTTTTATTAGAGCTGTTTAAGCAGCTAAAAGTATTTGGGGCCAGTTTATGCTCTCGCGGAATTTAGCCTAATTTTAGTGTCAACATTTGGCTATTCCTAAAAAATGCCATAGATATATTTTGACACTGTAGAAATAAGCATCAGTTGGAAGTCAGTGCTGTTTTCTACTGTCTCATATAATTTATTATGTTAAAACGCTGTAATATTCAGCAGGATGAACCCCAACCTACTGGCCCAAGCTTTTACACTCGTGGCCCTGAAGTTTCACATGCCCACCGTTGAAGTAACTGTGACAGCCGTGGAAACTGTTAGATAGCGCTCACCCCGTGTACTGCTGGGCTTTCATTTCGTACGTCATTCTTTGTCTTTGAGCAGCGCTCTTTAGATGTTGCTTTGTGAAAGTTGTTTGATCACTGTCGTCTCGCGTGTGTCGATTTCATTCGGTGCGTGTATGTACTTGAGTTGGGTGCGGCATATTATAGCTGCTTACCGTTCTTTGCTTGACGTTTTATTTTTTGCTATCGCATTCCTTGATAATTCCTTGCAGTTAAGCGAAGACTTTTTTTCGTTGCACCTTTTTTGCCACACTCGTTTTTTGCAAGGTGATTATGCACGTCCAGCTTTGTTAATGCTATCACATTACACTCAAACGAGCTGCCCACAACGAACGTACGTTTGCGGTGCTGTTACGCCACTTCCTTAGTGAACACTAACACTGAACTAAAATGTCATAATCACTCAAGCCATGTTTGCTGGAACTTCTCGATGTCAGGGCTCACCAGAAAATCGTCCGCGCTGGACAGGTCCAGAAGAAGGAACGAACTGAGGCGTAGTTTTATTTTCTCCACGGGACATTTCTGTTGTGAAAAGTAGTGCGAGGTGGCATCACAGTCAGTTCTACAACCTCATACTTGTTGAACTCTAATACATACAAATGCAGTAATTGGGCAAACGTTCTGCCAAAAAAAACAACCATCGTCCTCCGAGTTTCGCACAGGAGATATTCTCAAAACAGGGTGTTTGCTACTGTTTTGTGAACAGAGTTATGTGACGGTGACAACGAGATGCCGGTCGGGTACTGGGCTTGTGGAGACAACGCAATTACGAGAGAGACACGACGCTTGCAGCGTTGCAGACATGCGCTTTCGGGGGGCCTATGCCATGGGTTATGCGTGCGCGATGTTTGTAGTAGTCGTCGTAGTAATAGGTAGCCACCTCCAGGGCCGGATTAGAGGAGCGGCATGCGCGCACCCTTCTACGTTGAGAAGCAAACCCGCGCAGGTTAATCATAAATAAAAAGATAGTTGTTTCTGATGAAATAACTTTCAGAGACGATGTCGTGGTCAGGTTCGTCACGTCGCAAAGGGTGTGACGCGAGGAAGATGGAGACAGTGAGGAAAAAAAAGGAGTTATATAGGACGAACAAAAAAACTATGGCACATACAGTACTATAAGTCGTACACGCACGCAGTTCACACACAAAAGAAAAGAGTAAACAGTCTCACAGTCTGTGCCGTAGCCTGGTGCCTTGAAGTGGGACCCGTTGCGTGCTCGTATGCTGTCGTCGCTTGGGTTTCAGGTCAGCATACCACTGTAAGGGTCATTCCCCGGTCTAGGCGTAGCCGCACACTGTCAGCGACGTCGGCTCGGTGGACGTGGTCAGCAGCTCCGGTCTTTCGAGGGCGCTCGCCGTACCGGAGATGTCCGCAGGACCACTCACCCAGAACTCGAGCCTGGCCACGCCGACACGCCGTGCCCCGAGGACGTCAATGGCTCGAGGACAGGAACCCAGCCTTTCGCACCTCACGCGTAGTAGCGGGTTCGCCCTAGGCTCCCTTGCGTCGTCTTGCCGGCGTCCCATCAGATTCGTTCTCCGCGAGCGTCTCCTCTTCTTTTTTCAATGGGCGCGCTGCAATGCCCCTTCATTCTTCTCATCTTCCAGTTGATGTGGCGCTGTCGTCTGCTATGCTCGCATTCTTTAAGCTACTACATCACATCACCCCCCCACTTAAGGAAGTTCTTCTGGTAGAAGAACTTGAGGGCACTGGGGACACGTTGGTTCGCAGTCAGAAACACACACGTAAGCACCACTGCACACTATAGCAGTTCCGAGCCCCGCACACTCGGCACATTCGGTCACAAAAATACACACAAGAAAAAATAAAAACAAGTCACAGAACTAAAGCGTCCTGATACCTGTATCGCGCTGTAAGGTTTACATCATAAGCTATTAATACCACTGAGCATCGATTATTCATACAGATGTTGCTCACAGAGATGGCAAACGGTTCATGTAATCTGCGCTTACACTGTCACTGCATTTTATGTACTCGACCGAAAAGTCGTACTCCATAAGGATGAGGCTCCACAGTAACACGCGGCTGTTCAGATGCTTGGCCGACTTGATGTACACAAGCGGTTTGTGGTCACTCTGTAGAATGAATGTGCGTCCAAATAGGTAGATGTGAAATTTCCGTACCGCCCACGTAAGAGCCAGGGCCTCTCGCTCAGCTGTAGCGTAAGCAGCTTCACGTGGTTGGTCTACGGTTTGCGTATGACACTGGATGCAGTATTCCTTCGTGACGCTGCATGAGTATGGCACCTACACTTGTCGATGATGCATCGGTGCGGAGTACAAATGGTTTTGAAAAATCAGGTGCTTTTAGAATGGGTGGCGTAGATAGCAAAACCTTGAGTTCATCGAAAGACTTCTGTTCTCGTTCTCCCCAGCGGGCTATGTTTGGAGCCCTCTTCTTGGTCAATTCGGTCAGTGGGTAAGAAACTCGAGTAGTCGTGCACGAAATCTCTGTAATAACCTGTAAGGCCTAAGAACGAACGTACTTTTTTTTTTAGTTTGTGGACGCTTCGCAGCCTGTATTTTGTCGAGCGATTCAATCTGTGGTCGAAAAACGCCTTGCCCAACGAGATAACCGAGAAATTTGACTGACTCTTGACCAATCTCACTCTTTGTTGGCCGAATGGTCAAACCAGCGTCGCGAACTCGCTTGAGAAAAGACTCACGTATAGCTATATGTTCCGCCCAGGTTTCAGTAGCAATGAGCACATCATCAAAGTAGTAATAAACGTGCGGTATGTCTGCTACCACTTTTCTCATGAGGCGGGTAAACACAGCTGGGGCGGTTTTAATGCCAAACGGCATGAATCTAAACTGATACAGTCCTGATTTTGTCGAAAAAGCAGTCATTGGTTTTGAGCCTTGTTCTATGGGAACCTGTCAGTAGCCTTTAGCGAAGTCAAACTTTGAAAAGTATTTTGCTTGTCCAAGTTTACCAAAGATTATGTCTACACGAGGTATAGGCTCGTTATCGTTGACTATAATCTTGTTAAGTTGTCTGAAATCGATGCACAAACGCATCGTTCCGTCCTTCTTCTTCACAACTACTACAGGTGAATTGTAAGCAGACTCCGATGATTCTATGATGCCTGGTCACAGCATGTCTGCTATTTCTTTCTGTATTGCTTCTTGTGTAGCAAATGGGGTATGGCCGTATGCTTACGGGTCTATCCGTGGTCAATCTTAGCTTGCACTGTACAAGGTGCGTTTTGCCAGGAACATCCGCAAATACGTTGTCGTACCTGGTCAATAAGTTGGTGACTTGCACGTGCTGGGTAGGAGAAAGTGACTCCGATAGTCTTACGTGAGCAGACGATTCCTTTCGTTGAAATTGTACGCGTGGTAGCTCGTCACTTTCTGTGTCATCCGCCTGGCAAACAGCTGACGCTTCATGCGGTGGTGCAGGCGGCCATTCCTCATACTTTTTATGTAGGTTTATATGAAATAGCGTGCTTCTGGTACCGAGGTCTATGAAATAGTCGACATCATTTCTCTTCTCAAGGATATTAAAAGATCCCTTTCATGTCAGAACCAATTTGTTGTTATCCGATCGAAGCAGAAGCAGAACCTTGTCTCCAGGGGATAATTGACGTGGTCTGGCCTTTTGGTCATAATGCTTCTTTTGTACTATCTTCGGTTTCTGAAGCTCCTCCTTTGCTAGAAGGCAGGTGTCTTCAAGACGATTCCGCAGTTGGACTACGTACCCGTAGGATGTTTTTTCATCGTCATCAAGATGATCGGCGGCCCATATTTCTTTCAATATCGCCAGGGGACCTCTGACGTAACGGCCGTAGAGCAAGTCGAACGGGGAGAAGCCTAAGCTCGACGGGGGACTTCGCGATAAGCTAAGAGTAAGGGCACTAGGTACCGGCCCTATTTCTTCGGACACTCCTGACACATTCTTTTTATCATTTGTTTCAGGGTGCCGTTGATCCTCTCTACAAGGCCATTAGCCATGGGATGGTATTGGGTTGTTGGCAATTGTTTGAAGGAGAGAAGTTGGCTTAGCTCCTTCATTAGGCGTGACGAGAATGATGTGCCTCTGTCACTGATTATCTCCCGTGGGACACCTACACGAGAAAACGTGTCCAGAAGTGCTTCAGCGCCTTTTTTCGTCTCGATGCTCGGCAGTGATACAGCATCGATATAACGCGTTTCCATGTCCACCCTTGTCAGTACGTACTTGTTTCCGCCCTCTGACATCGGTGATAATGGACCCACAATATCAATGGCTACTCCCTTGAATGGGGTGTCAATTATAGGAGTGTTGACGAGAGGTACACGACCCACCAGTGCTTGGGAATAGTTCTTTGACATATATCACACGATTTAACAAATCGTGTGATGTCTGACTGAATCCCTGGCCAGTAGAACTCTTCGAGTACCCGGTCTGTAGTTCGTTTTTTCCCTGATGTCCCGAAAGGATGCCTTCGTGGGCCATTTTCATAACAAATTGTCGGAGGCACCTTGGTACCACAAGCTGATTCACCTGCCTCTTAGAGTGAAGGGTGTACTTGCGATAGAGGATTCCGTCCTTCGTGAAGAACAATATTTTAGCAAACCTTGTATTGACCTCTTTGTTAACGGCTTCGAAGCATTTCCGCAGGCTGCTGTCTTCCTCCTGTTTGGTTCTAAAGTCCTGTGGCCTGATGTCGAAGGGGTTATTAACTGGAGCCGGAAGTAGACGTGCATTTCCTGCCTGTCGGTTTACTGCAGCAACTTTTGTCCTGAAACGTGTTTTTCTTGCAGCCGACATCGAAGTCTTTGCATACAAAGGTCCGTGTGCAGAACCGTATCTTTCTGCGCCAGAATACTCTTCTGCAGCGTTCTGGGTGTAAAGACGGCTCTTTCCATCGTTATCAGGATTGTGAGCATCTCGAACGCCTTCCACAATTCCAAGACAACATCTTATAAAGGAGTATCCATACAAAAGGCTCGAGTTTTGCCAGTGAAGAAAAGTGAAAAAATTTCACGTGTGCTTCAGGCAGCTTCTTCAAACGTCCATTCAAGAGGTAAATCGAAGAATATTTCCAGTCAGCTTGCTATCCGCCACAAGAGACCTTTTGACAATGATTGAATCGCATCCTGTATTCGCAGTACTGTTGCGGGATATCCTTCTAGTAAACCTTCGCCCGTGGGCATCAATTTTTCCTTCAGCTTGGCTGGGTGCGTTTCTGCGCACTCCGGACTATCAGGAACACAAAGCGAAGCCTGTGACTCTAAAGTAATTATCTTGGCTCCATCTCTTTCTTGAAAAGAGCATAACGCCTTCTCAACGCTGTTGGCCCTTTTGGAGCAGTCACCTCTTTTATGCCCAGTGCGGCGGCATTTTCCACAAAAGGGTGGCTTTGTACCTGAACCTTTGTGTTGGTCCAGCAATCAGCAGCTCTGTGACCCTTTTTGTTGCAAAGGAAACACTGCGGTCTCTCTTTGTCATCTTGCCACTCAGACGTTCAAACTTGACCTGGAGGCTTGCTCAGGATATCGCCTTTACATTTGCCAAGGTTAATCAACCCCTGGGCCTCCAAGTAGTGGTCTGTAGCCTCCGCAAGTTTTTCAGGGCTTTCACAGTTTCTTTCTCATGAACACAGCGAGTTTCTCATGGCGTTGTGCGAGAAACTGCTCCGAGACAATTTTGTCTTGCAGAACATCGTAGGTTCGGTCTGTCTTGGCCATTTTTTACCAATGGTCAATATAACCTAATAGACGCTGGGCAAACTGCGTGCCCGTTTCCGAATTATCTGGTTTGGCTGATCGAAATTTTGTCCGATAGCCTTCTTCTATGACCCTAAAGCGTTGTAGTAGCGTTTTTCTTCAACGTTACGTAGTCCGTGGCATGTTCTGGTGCCATCCTACCAACTACTCTCAAGGCCTCTCCGGTCAAGCAAAGGCTTAGTGATAGGGCCGATTTGTCTTGCGGCCAGTCTTGACAAGTAGCGACGTGCTCAATCGCTGTATATATACGTCAGCTCATCGCATTTCTCGTTAAAGGCTGGAATGAGTTTATGTGGACTTTGGTAGCTCTGCGTGGTGCCTATGGGCGCACCCTCGGTAAGCTGCCCAGTAGTTGTGCTACCTGCTGTTGCACCTAACTGATACGACTTTAACTTGAGCTCATGAACTTCCTTCTCTGCTTGTAATCTAGCGACTGCCTCTGCCTCGGCTTCTTTCACGGCATTTCGTTCAGCCAGACGAGCGTCACGTGCCTCATTTTCGCGTGCGCGTTCTTGTCTGTACGATCTTTTAGTGCTGACCCACTTAACCCCAATCCTTTCCGATCGCCGTCAGCTTATCTGCTTCCATCATCGACCGTCACACACACATATGCGATGTGATACTCTCCTTAGATGTAACAAGATTAGTCCTGTCTAGCGGACGCCAGATATGTCGTGGTTAGGTTCGTCACGTCCAAGGCGTGTGACGCGAGGAAGATGGAGACAGTTAGGAAAAAAAAGGAGTTATATTGGACGAACAAAAAAAAAACTATTGCACATACATTACTATAAGTCACACACGCACGCAGTTCACACACAAAAGAAAAGAGTAAACAGTCTCACAGTCTGTGCCGTAGCCTGGTGCCTTGAAGTGGGACCCGTTTGCGTGCTCGGACGCTGTCGTCGCTTGGGTTCCAGGTCTGCATACCACTGTAAGGGGCATTCCCGGTCTAGGCGTAATGTCAGCGACGTCGGCTCGGTAGACGTGATCAGCAGCTCCGGTCTTTCGAGGGCACTCGCCGTACGGAGATGTCCGCAGAACCACCCACCCAGAACTCGAGCCTGGCCACGCCGACACGCCGTGCCCCGAGGACGTCAATGGCTCGAGAACTGGAACCCGGCCTTTCGAACCTCACGCGTAGGTTGTGGATTCGCCCTAGGCTCCCTTGCATCGTTTTGCCGGCGTCCCATCAGCTTCGTTCTCCGCGAGCACCTCCTCGTCTTTCTTCAATGGGCGTGCTGCAATGCCCCTTCATTCTTCTCATCTTCAAGGTGATGTGGCGCTGTCGTCTGCTATGCTCGGGTTTTTTAAGCTACTACATCACAGACAAGTATCAGGAACATATTCTCCAAAAAATGAGCTTGAATTTGATGCTTACTAAAAAAACTACTAACAGAAGGACACACTTTGAGCACTATCTGAACAGAAAGGGTTGCCAGGTTTAACTCGCTGGGTGTAACCTTCTTGGTTTTAGCAAGCTTTTAAGCTCAGGCCCATGAGAGGGCTTTCTGCACTCCCATAGTAGAGTACATCGTACTCCAAATCGTTAACAACATATTTTACGCACACAGGTTCACCGAGAGTTGGGGCCGCACTGCCGTGAACTAGAGACATTGAAAGATGGGAAGTAGACACGAAGCGCAGGCCGTTAGAAAGAGCGCGAGTGCCGCTTCTTGTTTAGTCCTTAAAATGTCCGCTGCATGGTGGTACTTCTACCAGCTGAATATATGATGAAAAGATATAATATAGCGGTATTTGGAGCGTTCACTAGATGGACGGACGAATGGACAAACAGATAGAAGCACGAACGGACTCACGAATGGATAGATGGACGCATAGACGAACACAGGGATGGACGCAGGGACGGACGCTCTGATGGACGCATGCACAGACGGAAGCAAGAACGAAAGGATGGATGGGCGCTTCGCCGCCCCTCATCATCGTGCACTCCCGTGGATATCGCGGGCGATTTTTTTAAAGTGATAGCTGCAAATGGATAGGACAAACGAAACACCATCCGCCAGTCTCTTTACAACTGGTCTTCATTGGCTGCGTTATTTACGTCTTTCAAAGAGTTATACCCATACACCTGCGCTATTCGGTGCGTTGGTGAGTGCAAATGACGTCGCCTATCCGTGGCAGCCGTGGTGCCAAGCTTGCTCACATCAGTTTCTTCGGAAATTTTCCACATGGGTATTGAATGATTCTAGAGGCGAAGCTCCTTATAGCGGCACCCGTTCATCCCTCGTAGTAGTAGTGCGTAACCAGTCTTACATTTTGACTTCCAAGGTGTGCCGTTGGGAGATTTCTTCTGTGCGTTGTTGAATAATAAAGAATTCGCAGCGTGTGCCTCACCTAAAAGCCGAATTGTCCTGTCTCTCATTCCCCCTTAGCAGCCATTGGCATGTACATTGAGCACTATCTGACAACAACGGGTTGTTACGTTATACTCGCTGGCGTAACCTCCTCGGTTTTAAAAAGGTTTAGCGAGCAGTGGGCCGCAATGCCAAAAATACAGTGAACTAGTATATATCCTAAAATCGAGGTGTTAAAGGTGGGAAGTATACACGAAGCGCAAGCGTAAGAAAGTGTGCGTGTGCCACCTCTCGTTAAATCTATGAATGTCTGCTAGATGGCGGTGCTTCTATATGAGGAATGTATGATGAAAAGATGCGAGATGGTGGTACGTTGGAGTGTTGATATGTGGATGAACGGACACACAGACAGATGCATGGATGGACGCACGGATGGCTGCATGGACGGATGGACGCATGGACGGACGCAGGAGCGGATGCATGGATGAACTCAGGGACAGACGCACAGATGAACGTGCGGACACACGAACAGACGCACGCACAGACGGGCGGATGGACGCATGGGCGGCCACACAGACGCACGTATGGACGGACGAGAGCAAGAACGAATGGACGGATGGATGTCTCGCTCCACTCTCCATCATTCACTCCGTGGATATGCTGCCATTTTTTTATTCAAGTGCAAAAAATGGGCAGCATACCCACGGAGTGAATGATGAAGAGTGGGCGAAGCATCCGTCGGTCCATTCGTTCTTGCAATGCTTCCGTCCGTCCATGCATCCGTCTGCGTGACCGTCCATGCGTCCATCCGCCCGTCCATGCGTGCGTCTCTTCGTGCTTCCGTCCCGCGTTCATCCATGCATCCACCCCTGCAACCGTTCATGCTTTATCCATGCATCTGTCCGCGTGTTCGTCCATCTATTCAACACTCCAAGTACCACCATCTCGCATCTTTTCATCATATATTCCGCATATACACCACCATCCAGCGGACATTCCAAGGAATAAGCGATAAGTGGCACATGTACACTTCTTACGGCTGGCGCTTCGTGCCTCCTTCCCACCTTTAACCACCTCCAGTTCACGGTATATACTAGTTCACTGTATTCATGGCACTGCGGCCCAACGGTCGATAATTCTTTCTAAAAACAAGGAAGTTATGCCCACCGAGTATAACATAACAACACTTTCTTGTCAGATAGTGCTCAATGTACATGCCAACGGCTGCTAAGGGGAAACGAGAGACAGGAGGATTCGGCTTTTAGTTAACGCGTACGCTGCTAATTTTTTATTGTTCAACAACGCACAGAAGAAATCTCTCATCGGCACACCTTGTATGTTAAAATGTAAGACTGGTTACACACTACGACTATTACTACGACTACGAGGGGCGAACTGGTGCCCCTATAAGGAGCTTCGTCCTCAAAAAAATTACAACCTAGATAGAAACAGAGAACTAAAGGAATTCACGCCTGACGAAGTTCTCCCTCCATAAAGAAGCACAGTTTGCACATAAGCCAACTGTTCTTGCTTGTGTGCAAAACATAGGCAATGGCAAAAAAAGAAAGTAACTGAAAACTTGCACAAAAAAGTTGTATTTCACGTGAATTTTTGAATACATAGAAAGAACCACATTTATGAGTTAATATTTAATCAAACGTATCACTGTTGATACTGAAAACACAAATAGCAGGATATATGCAGAATGCCCCTGCCAACTCTTGCAAAGGGCCAACAGTGGAAACGTGAGAGAGCCCGCATTCGCCGTGCCTATTATTACTACGGGCGCAAACCAGGCCCAGCAGCTGAATTCCGGCATCAATTGCGTCGACGTGATCTGCAGCCTTCCAAGCCGCGCTAAATCGCGAATGTGAGTGCAAACACCGGTGAAGGGGAAATCCTGCAAACCACGTTATTGAGTTAGCAGCTCGCGATGTCAAATGCTTGCAACGACGCTGCGTTGTGGTTCGAATGTAATGATTACTGGTGGGAATTTGCCGGGGTGTTTTTTCCACGTATACTTTGGCTTCGGCTGCGACGTCTGCGATTGTGCCTGTGATTTGAGAGCAACCACTGTGACTAAACGCTCTGCGAAACGCACTTAGCCGCTCATTGCACTCCTCCATGAATATAATCATGCCAGGCACGGATCGCGGGGAGCGAAAAAAACACTGTGGTAAAGTCCAAGATAGACGTAAGTCCAACATTATTGAAGAAGCACGCACTTGAAATCAATAATTGCGAAAGGCTTCAGTGCAGCGTCAGTTTGAACACACTGCTAAAAAGCAGGCCGCACGTTGCAGTTTGCGGTGTATAGCCATTTTGTTCTCTTTTTATTTGTCGCAGGATATACAATCGGCAGATTAGAAAAACAGAGAAGAAGAGAGGTTCAGGAAAGAAAAGACGCAACCTCCTGCAGGGAGAGGGGCATTAGAGATGGGAAGAAAAGATCCGAAGGAAAAAAATTGGCACGCATATTCTCGAGTGAATGATGGAGAGTGGGGCGAAGCATTCGTCTGTCCATTCTTTCTTGCTTCCGTCCGTCCATGCGTCCGTCTGTGTGACCGTCCATGCGTCCATCCGCCCATCCGTGCGTGCGTCTGTTCGTGCGTCCATCCCAGTGTTCGTCCATGCATCCGCCGCTGAGTCCGTTCATGTGTCCATCCATGCATCTGTCTGGGTGTCCATGCGTCCATCTATTCAAAACTCCAAGTACCACCATCTCGCACCTTTTCATCACAAATTCCTTATATTGAAGCATCACCATCTATCGGACATTTCAAGAACTAAAACTAGAGGTGGCACATGCACACTTTCTTACGTCTTGCGCTTCAGGTCCACTTCCCACCTTTAACCACTTGGAGTTCATGGTATATACTAGTTCATTGGCAGTGCAGCTCAACGCTCGCTAAACCTTTCTAAAACTAAAGAGGTTACACCGCGAGTATAAAGTGGCAACCCTTTCTTGTCAGACAGTGCTCAATGTACATTCCAATGGCTGTTCAATGGGGACCACTGAGTGCGCGTTCACTAAAAGCCGAATGCTCCTGTCTCTCATTCTCCCTTAGCAGCCATTGGCATGTACTTAGAGCACTATCTTTTATTGTTCAACAACGCACAGAAGAATCTCTCACCGGCATCACTTTGGAGGTCAGAATGTTATACTTGTTACACACCACAATGGCAACGAGGGACAAACAAATTGGCTGTATAAGGAGCTTCGTCCCTAAAAATGGCGTCTATTGACCATTGGACCTGGCGGCATTTTCTATAGCTGGTCGTCTAGTCTAGTGTACTCAAGGAACCGAAGAACCGCCTTGAAGACCTGGGTGTGGTGCCGTGCAGGAGAGAAAATGTTCCTTTGTGTAGACGTGTGCAAACCGCGTGACGGAGTGCGGCGAGCAAGACGCCGCGTTGTGTGCGAAGCGCTGGCAAACACAAAACAGTGCTCGATGGTTTCATCTGTCCCGCACGCAGTGCACGCAGGGGATGAGGCACTGCCAAACCGATGATGCTGGGCCGGCCGCAGGCAGAAGCAACCAATGCGTAAGCAAAATAGCGGCACTTCTCCCACCTGGTGAAACCCCGGTAATGCAACCGGTTGGTGGTGCCATCTTTGCTACGACGATTGTCATTGTGGCAGCGTAGGAACAGCCTCCTCAATGTGAGCCTCGAAAAGTCCGAGGCGACCACGGTACGGCACACAGGGATGACGAAATGATGCGCTTCTTTCGCCAAGTCGTCAGCTTGCTCGTTTCCCTGGATTGCCACATGAGATAGGACCCAGTGCAGAGAAACATCAATGCCACTGGCAAGGAGACTGTGTTGTTGGTTTCAAGCACCTCCGTTGCGAAGCCTGCCCGTTCTCGCTTTGTCAAGGCCAGCAACGCAGCTCTTGAGTCGCACGCGACAACCACGGTGCGCGTTGGGGAGTTAGCTGCCAGGAGGTTAGCTGCCAGGTCGAGACCGGCCGTCCTCTGCAGCGGTAGAGGAGGCCGCAAAAAGAAGATGGCAGGAAGCTTCCAACCAAGTGCTGGCATAACGCAGGAACCTGTGGCCGAGCCTGCGTCTTAGATGACGGAGCCGTCCATGTACGCAATAAGCCTTTCAACCAGCTATTCCTCTATCTTAGGTGCAAATGCCTGCAGGAGTGTGCAAGTGGGTGAGCGACGCTTGGAGAGGCCTCTCAAACATTAGGAAAACAACACCCGGTTCATATATGGCAACATTCTTTTTGCACCCTTGCTTTTGCTAAAATATTTGAAATGAAGGCTACTCTTAGCGCAGCAGTCATCGTCACCCTGAAATTTATGTGCAGCAAAGATGATTCTGTGTATGGCACAGCATTGTCAATTTAAGGCTATTCTAGCGCTTCATAGTAAAATCAAGTCCGGTTATGTGGTTGAACGTGGTTACACAAAGTTTATCGATTGCAATTCTACCACGAGAACATAAAAAACCGCCAATGAACTTGAATGCTGCCACCACCTACGGTGGGGCTGTTTGATATTTGTTTGGCTGTTTCTTATAGATTGTATATGTGCATGTGTGTGAAAGTACATTTAGATATAAACTTTGCTATTGAGCTTAGACTGTACTGGCTAGTGTGCCGTTCGCCAGCTCTTTTCAATGAAGGAGGGAGGCACCGATTTGAATGAATGCCTGCGTTGGCCGTGGGGGGCACTGCCAAGCGGGTGAGTGTCGAAAGCGTGTGTCGTCTGCTTCAAAGGGCCGACTTGATCAGTCGCGTAGATTTCTATGGTCATGTTTTCAGTGCTATTACCCGGGCTAAGTGTTGATGGTGCCGTTGAGTGAGTGGTTCTTGTTTGCTTGTGCCTGTCACAACGGGAACTATGAGGTGAACGATACATTGTCGAAGCCAAAGTGATCAAAGAAAGGGACCTGTTTTGTACCGTTCTGTACCACTGTTTAGCGCCCGAACAAAGAGCGATTATCATTATTCACGGCCAAGCAGATGAAGCACGTCTCATGGATAGGGGACAGAGGGGAAAAGATGGTGGACAGGAGACTGACACCGACTGCCGTGGCTTGTGAGAAACATAATTATGGGTGTTTTATCGAGCGTGCGTTCACCTCCACCATCAACGGCGTTGTCAACAAGATCCCCCAAGACAAACCGTACCTCAAAACTGATGCAGTGCCCAACATTTCGCCTGAGCATCCTCAGCACCTTGTTCCCAAATCGCCAACAAAAAGAACAAAAGGATATTTGCGCCTTCAGCGTGTAGACATTCCAGCGAAGCACTTCCGCAACGTCAAATCGATTGCCTTGGAAATGATCTCTGTCAATGGAAAATAGTTGTTCTTAGGATAAGTCTTTGGTCCCTGAAGAGTGCGCCACACTTCGGGGATAAGAAACAAAAAGCATGCGAACCACTGAAGCTCAGCATTCACATTGCACCATTGAGGACCCATTCTGCGACCCTCAAAAATCCTGTGTTGTATCTACTGTAGAAACAGCAGCGTATGCGTACTGTGAAAGGAAGAGGTTTCTCTACACTTGTTCATAAAGAAAATGGTATACATTGAAAAGCCTTTGCCAACGGCCATCAATAGTCCGCAACAGTATATTCCCGAGGACGAGAGAAATAAACCAAATCATCACACGTAGTGATTAGGTGTAATCCCTCGTCAAAGAATTTTCAGTGGCAGCTCTTTGTGGTGTTTGTGGCTTAAAGCCAGTTTCCTAGAAACTGAGCTCATTAAGAGGCATTTTTTTCTGAAAAGTGTTTATTAACAGTGCAGTTATACGGAAAGACGCGTTTTTTTTGCAAGTACCATAGAGGTCTGGTTCAAATCCAAACCAGTAAGGAAAGAAAAAGGCAAAAAAAAGCACAAAAGATGATGCCAAATAGAAGCACATTAAGAACATTTCTCGCAATTTGTTGAGAATCAAGAAGAGGACCCGTCAGCACAAAAAAAAAACATGTGTTTCGTATAAAAGCGCACGACGAGACAGTTAGCAAAGAGGCATTTGAAAGTAAGTTAGGTTCCTTCTCATAAAACAACAGCTCGCTGTCAAGAGCTGCCTCATTGTCACATGGAGGAAATTACATAAGAGACGCGTTCAGTACAACAATGAGAAAATCATAAAATGCGTCATGATGAGGATGCGAAGCCCGAACGGTACGAATATCTGTGCAAAGAAGACACCAATGTGCTGCTGCCTGAAAAAACATGCTTGCGAAGGTACCACCAGTGTCTCGGGGGTAGCTTTTTCCCCAGGCCCAAAATTTTGAAGCGCTGAATGAGAACCCGAAGAGCATGGATGCTTACAGTCGTCATGGTCGCATGTCGGTCAGAGTTCTGTGGAGGCGTTCGGTTAAGCCATTTGACTGAGGGTGATATGCCGTTGTTCTTCTGTGATCGGTATTTGCCATGCGCATCAGGCATTGCATTAGGTCTGCAGTAAATGCGGTGCCACGATACATAATAACGACGATTGACGCACCATATCTGAGCACTATGTTGTTTAAAAAGAACTTGGCGACTTCGCCAGCTGTCGCACTGTATAGAGAGTCAGTCTCAGCATAATGGGTGAGATAGTCTGTGGCTACGACTATCAATTTCTTGCCTGCACACAATGTCGGGAAAGGTCTCTTGCTCTGAGAGAGAGTGAAACAAATAGTTTGTTTGATATCTGCTCGAGAAAATTGGTGAGCATCATTGTGGAGGCGCTGCGTTAGAGTGCCTCGAGCGTACAGCGGAAACGAACTAGTGCATCAGGTCACATCACACGTGAGACATGAGCGCTATCTGGCAGTTATCTTGGAAAACGAAGTACATGGCTCTGAGACGGGCGTGCCACCCGTCTCAGAGGTGATAAGGTGTAGTCTGCAAGGCGACAGGTAGGTGCCAACCACTATGTCGGCTTAGCAAAGTGTCGAAAACACTTGTCTTTCCGTGCAAGCGTTGCATTGTCAGTGCAGCGCGGTAAACTCTACGGTCCTTAGAATTAGTTATGTATGCCTTTTCTAGTAAAAGACGCACATATAGAATATATACGTGTTCTTATGGTGCCTCAGATATGCGGAAATATTTGCTTTTAGCGGCGAAGGTTCTTATAGCGGCAGCCGTTCGTCTCTCGGAGTTGTAGTAGTAGTGTGTAACCAGTCTTACATTTTGACCTCCAAGGTGGTGCCGGTGGGAGATTTCTTCTGTGCGTTGTTGAACAATAAAAATTCGCAGCGTACGCGTTAACTAATAGCCGGATTCTCCTGTCTCTCATCCCCCTAAGCAGCCATTGGCATGTACATTGAGCACTATCTTACAAGAAAGCTTGCTACGTTATGCTCGCTGGCGTAACCTCCTTGGTTTTAGAAAGGTTCAGCGAGCGTTGGGCCGCCGTGCCATGAATAGAGTGAACTAGTATATAACATGAAATCAATATGGTTAAAGGTGGGAAGTAGACCCGAGGGGCAAGCCGTAAGAAAGTGTGCGTGTGCCTCCTCTCGTTCAATCCTTGGTATGGTCTGCTAGATGGCGGTACTTCTATATGAGAAATGTATGACGAAAAGATGCGAGATGGTGGTACTTGGAGTGTTGAAAGACGTGGCTGGAGTGAGACGCTGTGCGAATGTGTTTTGCATGAGCTCCGGCCCGGTAACTGACTATCAGCGGACGCACTTTGTTCTGGACTTGCTCTCAGCGGGCTCGTCTGCAGGAGGTTGCCCTTTACCTACGGACACCACTCGTTTAGGCAAGCTTGTCCCCGTTTTTGGAATTTGCGAGATTGTCCTATCAACTCCGCGGTAGCAAGGCTTGGCCTATCTCCTAGGCCAAGCCTTGGCCGCGTCACTGGGCGTCTGCGTTGCGCTTGGTGACCGTGGGTCTTGTTGGGCTGAAGATGGAGTACTACGTAGAAGGGAAGACTATAACGCCCCGAAGATTTTGAACGGGAGAGTGGGCTCCAGTGCTGAAGGCACAGGACCGATTTAAGAAGACTCAGCAAGGCGACAACGCCAAGAGTAAGCCTTGCGAGACGCAGGCCAGCAGCGACGGGCGCAAGACGCATGGAGCGCAGCAAGTCAAGCGGAGAAAGCACCAGTGTAGAAAAAACGCGGACCGTTCTCCTCTCGAGTTTGCCAGCCACGTATTTCAAAGTTGTGTACAGGCCCCAGAACTGGGATTTGAGTGTAGTGACAGCGGAGAGAACTCGGATGTACACTGAAAGCAGCAACGCGTCTAACGAGTGCGATTGCCGCGAAAGAAGACAATGTGCGAGTTAATGGCACAAACAACACGTTGACGGTGAGCACAACCGTGCATAAATCGCAGTGGGGCATATGCGACTGTGAAGACGCTCAAGCTGGGTGATCGTGACCTGCCGGTTCCGGCGTTCGTGGCGCGTTAGAGAACTCTGTGGCGGGAGTGATTTACAATGCTTATGACGGATGTCCAGTGGAACAGTTCGGGTGGGATTCCTAAAGAAGTGAGGCATAGAGATTCCGGACGCGAGACCTCTGGGAAAGTCAAAGGCGATTCAGATTACGTTCGGGGGAAAATGCAGACCCCGGCAGGTTACTTACTGGAACTGTCTGTACGCTGTGATCCCGTTTAGAAATTTAGTCGAGACCTGCTACAACTGCAGAAGAGTTGTACATCGAGTGACGTTTGCTATCGTCCCGAAGAGTAACTTATGTCACCGTTGCGGGAAGGACCATCCTGCCCTGCCAGAAGCAGAGCCACCCACGTGCACGCCGGACTGCATCGTGTGCCATGGTGCGCATCACACAGGTAGCCGGAACTGCAAGTTTCGCCTGGTTCGCAAGCCACCGACAGGCCGGCAGCAGAGCATAGAAAGAGAGAGTGAAGTCGGTAACGATGAGCGGTCCTCGAGGGCCACGGAGCGGTCACCGAGGGGTAAAGAAGGTACAAGCAAAAGCAGGTACCGGTTGAGTTCCTTCCCGCCATTGCAGGTGCGTGAGGGCGGCCAAGATGGTGCACGAGTATCCAGCCCCAACAGCTACGCACGCGACACCAACAAAAAGCTGAGCTTGTCAGGCACGGCCTTCCAGAACGAAACCGCTCGAGAGAGAGAGAGTTAGCAGCGCTGGTTCAGAGACAGGGAGATTTGATTAGAAGAATGGAAAACAGAATTGCAGAGATAGAACGCACACTTAGAAACGACCAACGGCAGGTGACAAAGGCACCAGCAGTGCAAGGCCTACAGAAAGCGACGCAAGAGACGTCTGCTCGCGTACAGGAGAGTGCAGCTATGAAAGTGGAGAATCGATGGACAGTGAAGAGACCACTTCCGGGGGATGAGGAAGCTAACGCAAAACGATTAGCCGAAACGTCACCAGTAGACATGCCACAACCTGTTTTTAAGGTCATTAGTCTTAAGTCGGATGTAACAACACTTGCGGATAAAGTAGGCAAACAAGGGAAAAGACAGGATAGGGTTGGAGGCTCGAGTCGAAAAGGTCGAAGCCAGATTAGACACAATAGAGGAGCGTCTCGGCATGCTCTCCACTGAATTTAGGGATTCGCAAGCCCAGGTCATGGGCATGTTTCAGCAGCTTTATACTCTATTGGAGGCAAGACTGCCTCCCGTGGGTAGCAAGGGCCATTAGTCAACCTGGTGTCTCATCATGGCGTCTCACCAGCAAATTGAGGTTTGGCAGTGGAACTGCAGGGGCTTTCGTCAAAAGCGGGGTAACCTGCATTTGCACGTACAAAATCTGAACAGTAAACCAGACATAATAGCCTTACAGGAGGCTAGTGGTTCCGTAAAATTACTGAGTTTAAGGCATTTACAGCGCCAGTAATTGACTCAAGGGGCGTATCACACGTCTTCACAGCCGTGCTAATCCATCGCAACATCACTGTCATTCAGCATTCTGTAGATAGCAGCGGGGAAGACTATGTCCTGCTCGAGATTTTCCCTAAACGAAAGTATGAGAAGAGACTGTTTTTACCTAATGTGTATTGTTCTCCCAAAGATGAAGGATTGGGCGTGGCGCAAGCTCCTGATTCAAACTCAACGGTTAGCCGCTCGCACTCCGCTTATAGTGGTTAGAGATTTCCATGCGCCTCACCCGGAGGGGGTTATATTCGCGAAGCCCAAAGGGCAATCGGCTTTGGCAAGTTGCCCGGAACCTGCGATTGACGCTGTTAAACAATCCACAAGATCATCATCGAGGATAGGCAACAGCACAAGCATGGATACTTCTCCAGACCTTACGTTTTTTAGAGGCATCAGTAATGCAAAGTATATTACCACGGGACAAGCCTAGGAAGTGATCACTATATCCTTTCCACGACGTTTAGCGCTGCGAAGCATAAAGTCAAAGTGAGGGGGCATAGAATTACAGATTTGACAGATTTAGGAAAAACAGAGCAGACACTGTGAACGGGAAAATTAATGACCTGGATGCATGGTAGAGGCGCTTAAGGAGGATGTAAATATTACCACGGTAGAAGTGCCAGTCGAGCAGGAGGAGTTTACCGCTGACTCCAGACTATTACACATGTGGGAAGCGCACGCGAGTTTCTTGAGAAGGTGAGAGAGAGAGAGAGAGAAAACTTTATTAAAAGGTCAGTCAATTGCTCAGGCATGGCCCCCGTTGCCCCTAGCTGTCGGCCGGAATCCCTTGGGACGCGGCAGCAGCAAGGGCTTGACTGATGATGTCGCGCTGGACGTTGAGATCTGGGCTGCAGAGCAGGGCCTCCCAGGATTCTACAGTGCGAGAACCATCATTTTGACTTGGACATGTCCACACCATGTGGACCAAATTCGCTACGTCATCACAAAATTTACACTGGGACTGGAAAACTGCGGGGTGCCACTTGCTGTAAAGTGCGGGGTTTGGAAAAACCCCGGTCTGTAACTTTCGCCACAAAATCTCGTTTTTCTTACTTAGTGAGTTGTCCGCTCTCGGGTATACTTGCCGATTCAGCCTGTAGTGTGCGACGATTTCATGGTATGTGCGCATATACTCGCTTCTTTGTTCGGTAACTTGGGAGGTTCCAGGGTCGACGCGTAGGTGAGACTCGGGGCGACGGAATGAGCCTCCTCGTTCCCCTCTAAGTCCTTGGTGAGCTGGAGCCCAGACAAGCAGAATCAGCTCTTTGGGTACTCCTACCATGGCTTAATATACGGACGGCAGTCTCCGTCACCCTTCCCGATACGTAATTTCTCACAGCGTTTTTGGAGTCGCTGATGACCACCCTGATCCCCTTTTGGCTGATGGCCAAAGCTATGGCCACTTCCTCGCCTCTACAGTCTCGACACCAAGTACTGTGCAGCACGCAATTAGCGCCACCATCTCCCCTGACCGCCACTGCCGTGTGTGCCGCTTTGCTTTTATATCCGCAGCGTCTGTATACGCGACGTCCCTGTCGACCAGTGTACCTAGATTGTAATGCCTCTGCCCTGGCTTTACGCCTGCCTTCGTGAAAGTTAGGGTTCATATTTCTGGTAGCGGAGGTATCTTTATCCTGTCCCTGATCTGTATCGGTATGTCTTTTGAACGCGCTTGCTCACGCGTGGGCTTCATAGCCCAATCTCTTTAATATTGCTCTCCCCGTTTCAGATCCGAGTAGTCTTTGATGTTGTGCAGTCACAGTAGCCTCAATTAGCTCATCGAGTGTGTTAGATACCCCCAACTCAGAAGTCTGTCAGTTGACGTGTTTGGGGAAGTCCGAGCGCGACTTTCACACTTTTCTGATAATGGTGTCGAGTTTGCCCCGCTCCGCTTGATTTAATTTTAAATAAGGTGCCACGTACACTAATCCTACTTATTATGAAGGTCTGCACTAATCTAAGAAGGTTCGCCTCCTTCATCCCAGCATGCCTGTTTGCTATTCGTCTGATGAGACGACATGTCTAGACTTAGAACTGGCCTTCCAACCTAGCAAGAGTTTCAGAATTCTTACGGTTCGCCTGAATCCTTAGTCCAAGGACACGGATACTGTCGACCGCGGGAATCTCTGCGCCGTTAACATACAAGTGGATGTCACTTCAGGCCTGTTGTGGAGCCGCCGTTTTCCGGGCGGCATGAGGAAGAGTGCTTCCGACTTTTCGGCCGAGCATTTAAGTCCTTTGGGCTCCAGGTACTCCACGATTTTATCAATGGCGATTGCAGAGAGCCTTCAATTTGGCCGTCACTGCCCTTGTTCATCCATAATGTTTATGTCATACGCGTAAATGGTGTGATTTAAATTCTCAATATCTTTAACTGTTCAGGCAGTTTCAACATCACAATGCTGAAAAGGGTGGGTGATAACACCGAGCCCCTGAGGTGTCCCCCTGTTGCCTAATTTAATGTCCTCGATGAATTCTTCCCCGATTTTTAAAGTGGCTGTCCTGTTCGAAAGAAATTCCCTTGACGTAATCATAAAGTCGCTTTCCGACGTTCAGGGAGCTCAGATTCTCCAAGATTGATACGTGCCTCACGTTTGTCAAATGCTTTTGCCCACATCTAAACCCACGATAACTTTTGTGTCTCGCGTTGGCTTGTCTATAATTTGGTCCTTGAGCTGTAGCATCACGTCGCACGCTGATAGTCGGGGTCGAAAACCGATCATGGTGTCCGGATACATACCATTGTCTTCCATGTACCTATTGAGCCGCGTCTGAACGACATGGCTCATGAGCGTTACCTACGCAAGACGTTAGCGATATCGGCCCTAAGATTCTCGAACGGAGTTTTTTACCCGGTTAGGAATGAAAATTACATTTGCGAGTTTCCACTCCTGCGGTACCATCCTTTTTCCACACATCCTGCATGTACGTTGCTAGGTTAGCGATAGACCTATCGTCTAAATTACGGAGCATTTTGTTAGTCACTCTGTCCGCCCTGCCGCTGATCTAGTCCTTAGCCACGATTAATCTCCGCTCGCACCTCAGCCAGGAGATAGGGGCGTCTAAGGCTGCGTTTTATCCCGCCTCCATAATCTGGGAGAGGTTCGGATCCGGCGGGATTAATGTATCTGCTCCGAACTTCTTCTAAGAGTTCCTTCCTAGTACCTTCAATTGGTGCGCCATTCGTTCCAATTGTTGTTTATGACGCTGTCTTCGTGCTCTCCGGATGCTAAAAGGTGACGAAGAAGTCGCCACGTCCCGGACGTACTTATATTTCTATCCATCTCCTGACAGACGTTCCCCACCTTTGGCTTCGTGAGCGTGATGGCGTGCTCTTCAATTTGCCTGTTTAAAGCTGCTATTTGTTTCCTGATACTCCGATCCCATCTCCTCTGGTGGAGTCGGTTTTCCAAAGCTTTCTTTTTCTTCCAAAGATTTACTAATCTCGTGTCTACCACTTCGTTGTCCTCCTCGGTTTCCACCACTTCAGTGGCTTCCTTAACAGTACGTAACACCCCATCGCACCACCTCGGCAATGTCGGAAATGGGAGTCGGGTCGCCCCTGAGGTCCCTGAAAGAGTCCCCAATTTACGGCCTCTACCCTTCGTTTCCGAGGTGTTGCCGGGCCTCCCTCTACCACTATTTCTATGATCATGTGATCACTGCTAGGTCCTCGTTTGTGTTGCACCACGTGGCACTAGTGCCGCTCCCCGTCAGGGTAAGGTCGGGTGTGGTATCAACCGCGACACTATTTCCCTTCCTCGTTGGCTGCAACGGGTCGGTTATCAAGTCCAGATTATGAGTTTGCATGTCATCCCACAATTTCCTGCCCTTATTGAAGCTGCTTATATCCCCATGCCGTGTGGTGAGCGTTAAAGTCACCGACGATCAGCAATGGGTTGTTCTTACTTTCACGACGCGTAGAAGCGAAGAGATCCCCAAAGTCGCATCGCCTTTGTCTCGGCAGATGCTGTATATGTTTAATACGAACAAGCTAGCGTTTTTCTTTTTTTGGGGTATTAGCTCTATGAGAACATGGTCCGATGTGTGCATTACCAATGTCATGCTGCACCGCCGTAACGTTTCGCCTGACCAGGGTGGCCACCTGCGTACTCGTGCTTCGCTTACATAGGATTTATAACCCGGCAACGTCGCCCTTTTCATCCACATTCCTGTAAAGCTATAACATCCGGTCGATCCCCTTTCCTCAAGAATTCCTGCAGAACGCACGCTTGCGCGTGAAGCCTCTGCAGTTCCATTGCCAAACGGTGTTCTTACTGAATCTGTGAGCCATGATTGCCACTAAGGTGTTCATCGGCCTGCCTAATACTTCTTGGGCGAGCTGTTCATACGCCCGATCCCTCTTCGCGAATTCTGTTTTAAGTTCCCTTGGTGAGTTTATTATCCCGCTGATGCAACTGCTGATTCAGATTTGAAACATCTCGAACATTCGTTTGTCGAAGGCCTTACGCCATTCATCGTCCTGGGTAGATTTGGCTTCAATGTTTGCTCCAGTTGCGCTATTTTCATGTCTATCACTGTCGCTACGTTCTCCTCTATTACGGGCTTT